>NC_061113.1:109931434-110231434 GCF_002878395.1 Capsicum annuum | reverse complement strand
ATAAATGGTAAATAGTCTTGCCAAGTACTTGGGATTCCTCTAATTATACATCTAAGCATGCTTTCATCATTCCAATTGTATACTTCGGTTTGTCCATCTATTAGGGAATGGCTAGAAATGGAGAACATAAGTTTTGTACCAAGTGTCCCACCTATACTTTTACCAAAGTGGCTAAGAAATTTGGAACCCCTCACTAAAAATAGCTTGATGGACCCGTTGCAATTTAAGCACACTGATGACAAAAAAGGATGCTACATGGGAAGCATCATCATGTTTATGGCACGGAATGAAATAAATCATTTTATAAAATAGATCTAGTTCTACAAATATTCTACTATTTCCCCTCATAGTGATAGGAAGTTCTAACACAAAATCTACAGAAACGTCCATCTAAGGACCACTAGTAATATAAAAAGAAGTGTACTTACCTTGGGGATGAGTAATAGATTTGTCCTGCTTGTATTTGAGGCATTGTCCATAAATTTGAAGCACATCATGCTTTATATTGGGTTAATATAATTGCACCTTAAAAATATCAAATATTTTATGTGCTCCAAAGTTCATAACGAAACCACCATTATAAGCTTCCTTGATGAACAACTCTCTTCATGAACTCATGGGCACACAAGCTCACCCACCCTTGAACAAGAACCTATCAACCAATTGGAATCTATCAATTTTATTACCTTGACTAATATTATAAATATTTTCTTTCAAGTAAGAATTCATATAATTGAATCCCTTTAATCTTTCGAATCCCATCATTCTCGAAGCCTAGGTATTAACAAACACAAACCTTTTTATAGAGCATCACTTACAAAATTCTTCTTGCCTTGCTTGTATTTGATCACATATGGAAAGGTATTAATTAATTCTACTAGTTTAGTACATCATTTGTTCAACTTGCATTTCATCTTAGGATTCTTTAAGGGCTCATGATTATTCTTTGTCACAAACTCTTTGTGCCCCAAAAAGTGTTGCCAATGAACCAATAAGCCGTATGTGCATATAATTCCTTGTAATAAGTTGAGTACTTGAGAGGATATCCCTTTAGCATATCAGTAAAGTAAGATAATTGCTTCTCTTCTTTCATAAATACACCGCCTATACCAACACTCATAACATCATATTCAATCTCAAAGACTTTATAAAAGTTGGCTAATTGGAGAAAGGGGGAGAACTCAACATCAATTTCAAGGCTTCAAAGTACTTCTCTTGATAATCTTACTACCCAAAAGGTACCTTTTTCTTGATCAATTTGATCAAATGAGATGTAATTGATCTAAAGCCCTTCATAAATCTCCGATGAAAGCTTGCTAACCCATGAAAACTTCTTACCTTAATTGCATAGGTTGGCATCAGCAAAGTATTGATCGACTTTACCTTTTCTTTATCAACCTCTATTCCATTAGCACTAATAATACAACCCAAGAACATGACCTTCTCAACACAAAATAAATATTTCTTGAGACTAGCAAAGAGTCATTTTTATAGTAGTACATCAAACACATAATTTAAATGAGACACGTTCTCCTCAATTGTCTTGCTATACACAAGTATGTCATAAAAATACACCATAAAAAACTTGGTGATAAAAGGTTTGAGGAGATGGTTTATCAATATCATGAATGTTCTTGGAACATTTGTCAACCCAAATGACATTTACAAGTAATTTGTACAACCCGAACTTTGTCTTGAAAGGCATCCTCCACTCATCACTCAATGTTATGCAAATTTTATGATACCCACTTTAAAGGTAAATCTTTGAGAATAAACTTGTGTAGGGGTGCACAAAAATCAAACCGACTAATAAATTTAACCTATAAAAATGATATTGGTTTAACTATTTTTAATGGTTCCTATAAATGTTTTTTTGGGTTGTTGGTTCAGCTTTAATTTTTCTTATTGGGTTATTTGATAAACTTTTAACCCAATAAGAATATACTAAATTAATACTTTTCTGCTACTTATATATATTCCTATTATATATTTATCGTAATTTCTCTTTAATTCTACAAAGTTATTTAATTTCCTACAAATTTATTCAATTTTGAAGATTCTCATAAATCAAAACATATCATGTAAGATTTTTTTTGTGACTAAGATTTAGTTGTTTCGTCTTAGTTTCTACTATTTATAATTTATGTGTATTTTCATATCAGTTAAACCAAAAACTAAACCGCTAAGAACTACAAACATATAAACCAAAAACCAATATGAAAAATATCTTATTAGTTGTTACTTTAGCATATTTAAAAATCAACCACCAATAAACTAAACCAGTAATACATAAATTCACATCCAACCAACCAATGTACACCCCTACACTTAGAGACATATAACTCATCCAACATGTCAGCAAGTCAAGAAATTTGATGCTTATTCTTAACCATAATCTTGTTCATGGCTCTACAATCAATGCACATACACCAAGTACCATTCTTTTTTTAAACAAGGATCATTGGTATAGCACAAGTACATAGGCTTTAGATCACTGGTATGCATAAGGACTTAGGCTTTCTTTATCATCCCCTTTTCAATAAGCTATTCCACTTACCTTTATAGCTCTTTGGCCTCTTTGGGCCAACCGGTTGGGAATTTTTTATCCCAATACAAAATCAATTTGATTCTAAATTCCCCTTAAGGTTAGTAATACCTTGGCCATATCCTCCATAAATGTCCAATTATAGTACCATAAAAGAGAAGAAACAATACTAAGCAAAGTGTTACTAGCTTAGTTAGTGTGCAATAAAAGATTAGTGTTGACAAGGCACATTAAAAAGCATTTCTCATCCACATCCTTTAAAAATTTTCTTGGATTTGCTATCATGAACATGTTATTCTTATTTTTATTCAAGTCACTTCCCTCTTTTAGAATATTAGTATAACCTTAACCTTTACTCTTTGCTTTTCCACCCTTATCCTCTTCTAAAGATCCTTCATAGCTCAATAGTCCTTAATTACTTGATATGGAGTGAGAGGCAAAAGTACAAACTTATCATCTTTAATCATAAAAATATACTTTTTGAACCTATCATGGTGCAAAACATCTCTATCAAATTGCCACAATATTTCTACCAATATATGATAAACCAAGATAGGTACAACATTACAAACTAATTCATCATTGTGCTTTCCCACACAAAATAGAAGACTTGCTTGAGGATATTCAGATCTCCACTCTCATTGTAACATTGTATCTCTTATCATTTGGAACATTTTCTTGTTGGTATTTGAATATCCTTCACCAAATAACTACTCGTTGTATTGGTGCAAATTCTATTATTAATAATCAAAGAATACACCTTATGTCGAATTTTGCACCTAGCATGAAATTGATTCTCCCTTTGATCAATTTATTTCTTATAAAGGGCTCCCATAATTCTTGTCAGAACACATTAAAGGCTAAAATTCACCTTCAAATCTTTATCATCATGCAGCAAGGTTTCCCTTTCAGCATAAAGAAAACTAAATTTACCTTTTCATCTAATGTTTCTTCTTCATCCTCCAAGGCATCTCCCTTACCCTCATTTATATATCTATTTTATTTGATCTATTCATTATCTTCCTCTTCCTTCCTAGGTCTATGTCAATCCTAAAGAGAAACAATAATTCTCTATTAAGACACCCACTAACAACATGTCCCCTTTCTTAAAATTTGAAGCATTAAATTATAGAGGGTCGAGGAAATTTAGCTTTAATATGGATACCTTATTATATTTTCTCACTTATCTTAGAGTTGTAATCAACCTTGACTTAAGTATCATGACAACCATCCTTAGGTTGCTCTCTAGAATATGTTGCCTTCAAATTATCTCTACTCTTGTCCCATATGAAAGTTAAAGAAATATTGTCCTTTTTTTCTTTTTTTCTTTCAAATATTCTTTTATATTTTTGTCATCATGGACAGCTGCTTCACGAGTTTCATAATATCTAAGCTTTAAATGGTTTAAGAAATCATAACTCAAATTTGACACAAATTGAATCACAATACATTGCATATTTTCCTTAACTTTAGACTTTATTTTCAAGTTTTCAAATGCATAATAATATTCCTCCACACTTTTGGTACCTTTACTCAACATAATGTGATACCCTAAGTTCTTGCTCACTAGATCGTCCATGAGATAAATAGTTGAACTAGCTTTTCAATGCCACTAGTTTCGTCATCATCCAAGGTCGGGGTAAGAAGCTATGATAAAATTATGATGGTAAAGTTAAACTACAAGTGAAAATGTCTCAGACCATGACTCATTGCCTAATATAATGAGTCATAGACAGGACTTATTTCCACTATGGTGAGAAAGCATAGATTTTGGTCCATTAATAATTAGTTTGGGGTACGACTCATTATGAGATAAAATTAGTCTTTTGAGGGAACCATGGTCATAACAATGAATGATTAGATTTTTAATCCTTGAGTAACGACTCGAAGACATGATTAATGGTCAGGACTCACGAGTCATTACCCAAGTCGTGACTACTATTCCTAAACTTTTGCCCTATGTTTTAATAATGGTATTTTTGGTCTTTTCCTATCTTCAAACTCTTGTTCCATGACTAAAAAAACACAAATGACTCCTCTGCCATTATTTATCAAAATCGAAAACATACATTTTCCTTTTTAACTCCGAAGGTAAGAGATATTTAGGTTTCATTGATAATTCACCATTAAAGCTCCAAGATTTAGTATCTCTTCATATTTTTTTGGTATTCCAACCATGTTTCTCATCCGTAACATGAATTTTACATTGTGGAACTTATTTAATCATTACTGATGTAATTTAATTGATGGATTAGAAATGGTGTTGATAGGTTTTTGATTGACTATACTTGAATTATTTCCCCAATTTTTAAATTTTTATTTCATACTTTTAATTGATAGTTTTCAGACTAAATTAGGGAATTGTTTTAATGGATGGAATGGGGGACATGGGTTTCCTTAAATTAGATAAATTTTTATTTGATAATGGTATTAACCTCAACCTACCTTGTAAACTTGATCTTAAATTTGGATATTTGCATGATTTTACTTACCTTTTTAAAACATTGCATTGCATAAAATGTTGAATGTATAAAAATAGTTTTGGGAGGCCTTGGTTACCATGGTTTTTGATTTTGAATAAATCTTGGTAGTTTAATAGTTATATGTATTAGTTTGGCATAATTGAATTATCTTTCAAGCATATTGGTATGATGAAACCGTGTTGGAAAATACCTTAATAAAGACTCCTTGATTAATGGTTTGATTTATGTGTAAACTACTTTAATTTTAGCTTAAAGAGAATTATGTAGCTCACCATAAAGTATAGTCCTAGGGGACCAATACTGGAAACCATATTTGCCGACATGGGGTCCATGTGACCATGTGCTTGTTGCACATCTTTATCCTATCCTTGGCTTCCTCAGTAGGTATGGCTAACATACAGTAAGTCCCTTCTGGGAAGGAGAGTCGGACACATATAGCCTGTGGCTGCATTTAGGATGGAGCGAGCTACAAAGTTCAGGTTAATATTTTAAACTCTCGTGTTCATGACCCTTGTCCCTTTTTCGGCATCCTATATATATATATACATATATATATATATATGGCTTTGTCTAGTTTTTAGTAATGGCATTATTTTATCACTTTCTTCCTAGTTACATGTCAGTTCTTTTCCTACTGACTGTCCTTATATGCTACATCATTTCATAATATTAGGTTCGAGGTGTTTTGCATTACTTTTATGCAGCGTTAGGTGGTATGGTAAGCTGATTGAGTTGTTGTGAAGTGGTGAGCCGCTATCTTTTGGAAAGCCCTACCATATTAGGTTTCTTTTGTGAATTTATATTGTCAAGGCGAGGGGGCATGTCCCAACTTAGTTTCGTATTTTGGTTTTAGAGGCTTTTGTGGACAAATGTTGGGTTGGTTGGTTGTTTTGACTCTTAAAAGCTTTTGTTCAACTTATCTATCCTTCTTATTACTATTTTGGTTGGCCTTTTCTATTTGTTATATTGTGCTCTAGAGGTTAGGCGAAAGGGGTGGTCTCCAGCCAATGGTAAGTTTGAGATACCCGTTATGAGAAAGCTCTAGTTTGAGTTAAGACACATAACACCTTCTTAATTACCTCTTGGTAGTAGTTTGGAATTAAGTACCTTATCTCCAAAAATACAATCAACTCTTTCTTAGTAGGTAACTCATAGTTGTGATGACACTCATTTTCCCATCTTTTGGACTCCTACCAAATGGATGCATACCCTTTGAATTGCATGAGAGCATACTTTATCTTACAAGCTTCTAAGATATCATTTATTAGAAAGATCTTCTCACCTTGAATTTTCCATTCCAACAACTCATTGGGCTACTACTTTCTTTGAACCTTGGAAGAATGGCCTTGATAGCACTCGATCTGCTACCCTGATCATTCCTCTCACTAATCTATCTCCTCTATTTCCCATCATATTGCTTATATTACCTATATGATCTACATTTTTCCTATCATATTGTAATGACTGGTTTTATTATCATTAAAAATATTTTTAGCAAAAGGCATAGAATCTCATTTATAATAGGTGTTAGGATCAATCTTTACTATCAAAATGCATTAGATTTGAATTACGGTCATATAATACCCGTAGCACAAAGTTAAGTTTGAAGTGTACTTATTGATTGAGTTTCATGCAAAGTTTAAACTAGGATCCACTTCAAACAAGTACTCCGTCTAGAGTATAGAGAATTATAGGGATCAATACCTACCAAATTGAAGGTCTCTAAGTCATTTTTTAATGCTTCCAATAGTTTGTTAATTCACTTTCAACTTTAAAAAGTTAAGACTATTTTACTAAAGACTGTCCATGTTGAAATGCTAAGACCGCAATCATAGAAAATATGCTTCTGTAGAGGTACGACAACCGTATATAAGCCTATTTATGCAAATTTTTAGTTGATAAACTCCAAAATTTATCTCCTAAGCCTTAGAGGAGTTATTTGCTCAAGGTTGGGTGCAAATTATTTGTTGAAGTAAGATTCCCTTTTGACATCGATTAGGTCATTCTTCTTCTAGAATAACTAGAATGGGGAATTATGGTGAAATTCTTATGGGTTATATCCATAGTTTCATGCAATTATGAGAAAGTTTAGGTAGGGGGTGTTTTAACCAATAATTTATTCTACATCATAAATTAACTTGTTCTAGTATGAAATTATTGTTCAAAAATATGAAATGTGATAGTGGAGACCTTAAATTTAATAAAGATGAGACTTTTAGCTTTAAAACTCCATTAATAGAGATGTGTTGAGTTTGGTAGAACTAGATAATGGTTAATTGACCCTTGGATAATGATGAAGATCCTGAATAATGGTAGAACTAGTGAATTTGAATTTCACAGTATTTGTTTGAAGAGTTAAATAATTACTCTTACAATTACATGCTTGTTAGATGATTTAGCATTCATAAACATGAAGAAAAGGAAGATTATCCATGTTATAACTTACTTGTTGCAACATTTTGATGCCCGGGTAGGCTTGAATTAATGTGTAGTAGATCTTTCTTAAATTGCATCACTATAATATAGTTTGAGGGAGATTTTATTCTTAGTCCTGTGGACACTGTGAATAGGTTGCATTAACCAAAAAGTTAGAGAAATTGAATCTAACTTGGTTTAATTATTATTTTGGGGAAGGCTTGTGATGATTCGTTGATTATGAAATAATTATTATAATTCATGAAAATATATGTATGTTGGTGTCCAATTATAGGACTACAGGTTGTGAAATTAGTAACTTGTAATTATGACATTTTCTGTAATTTAAAGGCATTGATGTAAACTTATTATGGTGTAGGGGGAATAACAATGAATAGATTAGAAAGTTTGGTTAAATTGGTGAATTGTATCCATAGTTAAGCAATTAGGTGATAAGTTAGTATATGATAAGGCTTTGTCACTATCTCAAGGTTATTGAGAATCGAATTAAGTCTAATTGATTGAATGAGTGTATTTGACTAAATTCTTGGTCATCGATTGCTCCACATTCTAGTAAGTATGAGTAATTGATTTCACTTGAGAAGCTATTGAACATTCTAATTTGACAATCACAAACATTATTGAATAATAAAATCACGTTATTTCCTAATAAGGACTATGTTGTGGTGCAAGTGGTGGAAACATTTAACTTATTTGATAATTACACTCGAACCAGTAGGTGATGGTTAAATATAGTTGAAAACCCAATTTAGTTTAAGTGTGCACGTTAACTATTTCATTGTATACTTATTACAATGCATGATCAAAGTAAGAAGTTGTCAAATGATATCATAAGTGTCAAACACATTTAATGTGGTTATATTAAAGTATTATTTATTATATAAGTGTGGTAGTTTAGTCTAATTATGGTTGTAATGTTGTGATATTTGTGTTTTTCATGGGATGAGCTCGTAAAGAACATCTTTATGGGTATTGATTTATTCTTTTTGTTATTATTATTATAAGATGAGCTAGTAATGGACATCATCATGGGATTGGTTGGAATAAAGTTGACAACTTTATATTGATGGAGATGATGGCACTAAGTTTCAAATATGATATTATTCATTGGTTAGTTTCTATACCACGTTGGTACGGTAAAGGTTAAATAAATACCATGTTGGGTACCATACTGGTATATTACATAGACAGAGCTTGTCCTCTACAGGTCATGGCTAGTAGTCGATCGTAAGACCCTTAGCATGTGTGTATAAGGATTGGTGAGCTTGCTAATTCCTTGAGTGGACTGAATTTATTTATTAATTTATTTATATTTTGTTTCTTGAGTGGACTAGGTTTTTTGGTTGACTTAATAATGTTTGAGATCCTTGTGTTGTCCAATTAATGATGATGATATGTGGTGCTCTTTGTGTGTTCTATAACTGATATTATTGAGTCGGGTTCCCTGAGTGAACTATTGAATTAATATTCCAACTTGCTATTTGAACTTGCATTTCTAGTGTGAACTAATTTTCTTGGCTTATAATTATCCTTGCCATAATGAAAATTGTGATTTTAACATTTGACAAGACTTTTATGAAATAATGAACAACTAGAGTTATTTGTAAAATACTCATGTGTGTTGACTTGTCATTGGTGTATATTTTTCTAAGTATTGAATTATTATTGACTATTTGAATTATATGTCATAATTGTTTTCTGTAATGTGGTAAATAGAGATAGTAATAATAATGGTTTTATTGGTAAAGGTTAAAGAAATATTTGTTAGTTAATCTTTGTAGTCATAGCTCAGTTGTAAAGTTGTGTGCCCTCTATTTAGCCTAGGCTAGACATTTGATGGCAAGTGTCTTTATGGGGAAAATTGAAGTTACTTACATTAAGTCATGACATGAACTACAAATTGAGGGGAGTTAAACTATCATATTCTATGTAAATGATTTATCTTGAATATTATATCATATGTTATGTTTTTAACCTTACTTGACCGATGATGTGTACAAATATGTGTTGTTTGTACAGATGCTACAATTGCCACATCCTTTAAGGGGTATAGTACAATTGTAGGATCAGATTGTGTTTATCATGTGATTTAGATAGGGATCTGCAGCAACTTCTATTTATTCCATATCTATGATAGGAGCTATGTCCTTTCTATTATTGTTTACTTATTAGAAGGTCTTATACATTGTCTTGACTAGATCCTTATAAAAAGTGTTTTTTATGATTTTGTTGTAAAAGATTATTTTATTTATCATATTTTGAAATCATTAATGAAATTTCTTTAACTATTTCATGAATTTTGAAATGGATGGTAAAGGTTCTCCTATCTAGGTGGATTAGTGTATGTTCCTATATAATCTGGCTAGTTGGGTCATGGCAGTTGATATCAGAGACTAGGTTATTAGTCTTTAAGTACAAGAGCAAATGTAGAATAGGTTCCTATGGATTTGTGTAGATGTCCACATCAAGCTCGGGAAGCTATAACTCCTTTAGGATTCGCTTTTCTTTGTTCGTTCCTATCATTCTACCATATTTATTGTCTATTTGAGTTAATTAAATTGCTATCTGGTTGATTTTAATTGTTATCTCTGCAAACACAAATTAGAATATAGTTAATTCTAATTAGTATTGTGGTAAGTTCACAACTGGAACCTATTTGTTTTCAATTAGTGTGTATCCATAAGTGTTAGCGCTTATGATTGTCGTATGAATTATGATAAAATTGCTTGGTTGTATGTTTACTTAGTATATTAGAAGATGTGATTGTGATCATATCTTGGCTTAATAATAGTAACAGGTCTGGCAAATAAAAATCTTGTTTGGGTTAGCTATTCAAAGAGAATTTTTTGGAATTTTAAATTTTGTGATAGCTTAAAGGTTTAGTTGATGGTTGAAATTTTTTTTTATGACTAGATTGCTGGTTAAAAGAATAAAATTTGGATGATGTGGTTGATAATATATGAAATGTTAGTAAGTTAAATGTCTGATGTAGGCACTGTTGTTTGTATGAGGTGACATATATTTATATATACATACATACATACATACATACATACATATATATATATATATTCTAGTGTTAGACTTTATTTGACTAGGTGTTTTTTGTTGTTTTAATTAATCCATGAGTGATCTAGACAATTGGAATAATTAGAAGGTATACTTTCTATTGATATTTATTTAAAGAACAATTAAGGTAAGGTTGAACTTATTGTCGTTAGTCATGAACTATTGACTTGGTCTATTGTTGTTAGTCTGTTCTTGACTTGATGAACTTGGCTGCCCATTGGTACAACTAGTCACTCATGTTTTGATTTTTAAAATCCCTTATAATTGGTTGATTATTGTTTGACATTGCTTATATTTTTATAATATAGGAGTAATTTTTGGTAAATAGTATCCATGAATGTGATACGATTGGATTTCTAAGGCTTGGGAAATAGGTGAGCTTAAGTATGATTAATGATCCTTAGTTATAGGGTCAATTAAGGGATTGGATTTATTATATGTGCTTATACCTAGTCATATCTCACTTATTATTGCATGGTAAAACTGGGTTAGTATTTCTCCACGAGTGGTTGAGGTATGTTGAGTCAGTAATTTGAGTAACCGTCAACTAGTTGTGGGGATAAAGAAGCATAGTTTGTCCTTTTGTGATAATAGAGGAATTGGTTGTTTATAAATGATTCATTACTAAGGGTCAAATATATTAATATGAGTTGTAGTGGAGAGTTTACTTGTTAATAAGGTTCAAAATGATATGTTGGTTGGTAGTGTACTCTAGATAATTTATTCTTATGTGTTGATCATGGAGGTGTGAAAAGAATGAATAAGTAAATCTCTAGAGAGGAAACATAATATTGTACATGGTGATGTTGTGTTTTTTATAGAATTAGGTTATACCCCATGTTTTTTAGCTCTACACCCATCAAAATATAGGCCATTGAATTAGCTTTCTAACACCGCTAGTCTTACCTTAATCCGATATTGTAGTAAGAAGTTCTGGAAAAGAAATTTAAGGGACTGTCAACTGCCAGTAACAATGACTTTTTTAAAGACCCATTGTCAAACACAATGAGTCATTATATGGATTCATTGCCACATCAATGATGAATCCCAAATTTCACCTCAGTGGTGACAAGTCCAGCATACGACTCATTATTAGTCCTAATAAGCCGTTAGGTGGACTCGTCATCCCAACAGAAAGAATCCAAGAAATCAAGTTCTTTATAGCAACTCCTTCTAATGACCCATTATCAGTCCCAGCAAGTTGTTAGGTGAGAAGTGTTGTCATACCAGTGAGGGCCCAAGGCTTAGGTCATCTGACAACGATTCAAGGCCATGACTCGTTGTTAGATCCAATGAGTCGATGCTTAAGTAGTTACAACTACTTCCCTAAAAAATCCTCCATGTTTTAAAAAGGGCTATTTATTATTATCCCATTCTTTTAACTCCCAACCCTCGACGTTTAGGCCTTTCCAAGGGTGGTATGTAATCCAAACTTCCCTAAATTCTCCATTAAGTTACAAAACTAATTGGTAACAAGAAAAAGGGGATTATTCTTCTCCTGAGTAAAGTTTGGGTTCCTCAACCGCAAGTTCAAATTCCAATGATTTCTCCCAAGCTTCCACATCCAAGTGTATGGGATTTCATCAATGGATTCCTTTCATCCATTGAGTCCCAAGAATATCTCAAATTCCAAAGTTTATTGATTCCTTAAGGTTTTCAGTTCCAAGTAAATTATGAGCTTACTTAATCCCTTCAGTTTATTTTTGTAATGAACCATAAGTACATGTTTTTCTATAGGAGTAGCATCCTTTCATACTCAAAACCATAAATTTCCCTATGGTTGATAAATCAATGAGTTTGTATTGGATTATAAAATTCCCTATTATGATCATCTTTTATTATTATTATGTTCAGTTGCATTAGTCAAAGCTGGTGGGATATGAACACCCGATACCAAGGACTCACGCATATATCAGTTTACTTATCTTTGAGCACTTCAGATTATCAACAGTTGATACTTTAATGATAAAATCATGATGAACAATTCAGTTTATGTTTCAACGTCTTTAAGTTGGGAATAGTACTTAGCACCAAGTATATTCAAGTATGACGGCTCACCTATCAGTTAGGTTGAGGCTGTTATTAGAATTCGCTAATTTCCAGAACTACAGTGCCATCGTAGGTTATAAGGGTCACTTGTAACTCTATGCACCGTGTTTTGAATAGGAGGTAGTCTAGGGTCATGAAAAACATGGAATCAAAGTCACAGCTTTAAAGTGTCCTAAGGTGTTAGAAAGCCATGTTAAGTAAAGTCTTATTCATGGCTGTAAAGTACTCCACACTTATGGGAAAGAGGCTACAAAATATTTTAGGAAAGTCTCACTTATTTCATGATTCATGTCATATGATACAGTGTGAACTCGACTAGAATTATTCTTCTAACTCATCCTCTATCTGAATACAAAAAATGCCTCCCAAGAGAACTTACAGAAGATGAAATGGGAACCAACAATCACCGCTGCCAATTCCAAAAGACCCTCTAAATGAGCAGGTCTCTCATGCTGTGTTTAGGGATACTTTCAATACATTATCTCAATCTATGTCTTCTTAGAATAATCAGCAGGTTATTGCCCAAGCAAAATCAACAACGAATGCAACGACAACTAGATGTCGGGACTTCACTCGAATAAATTTACTAGAATTCTTTTGATCTAAATCTGAAAAGGATCCACATGAGATTTTGGATAGTGTTCAGAAAGTGACTGAGATAATGAGGGTCACTTCAAGTGAAAGTGCAAGGAGTGGCTCACAACTGGTAGTGGATGAAAGATAGTGGTGTAGATACAAGTCTAGTAAAGTAGGATGAGTCTGTTACTACATGTCTGGATAGGTTCTTCCTTCTTGAGTTAAGAGAATCCAAAGTGCAGGAGGTGCATTCGCTCAAGTTTATAGTTTCCTACGTGTGCTTTGACTATAATGGCTGATTCTAGGGCCTATATAAGTAAGTTAGTTCCAATATTTTTAAGGATATGGTCAAGGAGTGTAGGACGGTCATGTTGGTTAAGTAGATGTACATCTCTATATTGATGGTCCGTGCTAAACAAATTGAGGAGGAGAGTATCAAAGAGAAGGAGAGGGAGAATAAGAGGGACATAACTGGTAGCTTTAATTTTTCTTCACAGATATCCGATGGGGGAAATCATTCTCAGTTCCACTAGAAATCTTTAGCTCCATCCATCTTCTGTTAGTACTCCATTGCCCAATTTTAGACATGATACTCGAGATATAGCGCAGGTTCTATGTCCCAGGGTAGTATAAATAGTGGTCACACCAGCCCAATTTGCAAGAGATGTCATAAGAAACGCAAGGGTGAGTGAATGGCTGGTAGTGATGCTGGTTTTAAGTGTGGCAAGTTAGGTGATAGAATAAGGGATATTCCATCAAATGCGCAGAGAGGTAGGAATGATCATCAGTAGAGCCAAACTAACTCTTTTGAGTTTCCAGTAGGTCACCCAACTCAGTAAATTATCTCCTTTAGTGTAACTAGTGGACTGCGTTAGGGTAGGTTTTATTCCCTGTAGACCAGATAGGATCAGGAGGGTTCTCCTAATGTGGTTACTGGTATGTTACAAGTCTTTCACATTTATGTTTATGCATTGTTAAATCCCAAAGACACACTTTCCTTTGTGACTCCCTTTATTGAAGTCGATAGTGGTGTTAGTCTCAAGATCATAGAAAAACTCTTTCTAGTTTCTACTCTAGTTGATAGTTTAATCATAGCCAGGTGGGTATAAATTTCCCGATCACATTATCCCAAAAAGTTACTTCAGTCAATATCGTACAGTTAGACATGATCGATTATGATGGTATTCGTGCATGGATAGGATCCAATCTTGCTATGTCTTAGATGATTGTAGAAATAGAATAGTCCAGTTTCAGTTTCCAAATGAGCTAGTCTTAGAGTGGAAGGTTAGTACCTCAATGCCTATGGGTCAATTTGTTTCATTTCTTAAGGTAAGAAAAATAATCTCCAAAGGGTGTATCTACCATCTCATTCGAGTCAAGGACTCAAGGTAAAAAAATTTGAGTCTTGAGTTAGTTTTATATTAAATGAATTTCTAGAAGTGTTTTATAGAAGATTTTCTCGGAGTTCCTCCCGAGCAAAAAATTGACTGCAGAATATATCTCCTTTAGGATACCCAGCATATTTAATTCCACCTTACAAAATAGCTACAATCGAGCTTATGGATTTGAAAGAACAGTTGAACGATCTCCTAGACAAGGTCATTATCAGCCCTAGTGTATCTCTATAGGGCACTCCAATTCTTTTCGTGTGCAAGAAAGATGGTTCTCTCAGAATGTGCATTGACTATCGTCAGCTGAACAAAGTCACAAATAAGAATAATTATCCCATCCCCAGGATTGATGACTTGTTCGACTAAATTCAGGGTGCTAATTGTTTTTCTAAGATAGACCTCAGATTTGGCTAGCATTAAATCAGAGTCAGAGATTTTGACATTACAAAAATGACCTTCAGAACTCGGTATGGTCACTTTGAGTTTGTAGTTATGTCTTTTGGACTAACAAATGCTCCTGCATATTTTATGGACTTGATGAATAAGGTATTCAAGTAATACTTGGACATATTCATTATAGATTTCATAGATGACATCCTCATTTATTTTTGAAGTGGGGGTGAACATTCAGAATATTTGAAGATTGTCTCGAGGACTATTACAGATCAGCAGTTATTCACTAAGTTTAGAAAGTGTGAATTCTGGTTGAAATCAGTAGTATTCCTTGGTCATATTATTTTCGGGGAAGGCATTAAAGTTTATCCTCAAAAGAATAAAGCAGTAAGGAATTGTAGACCCATCTCTCTATTAGACATCAGGAGTTTCATGGGTTTTGCTGACTATTACTGATAGTTTGTTAAAGTATTTTGATCTATTTCTTCTCCCATGTCCAGTGATGACACCCAAGCTACACCTTTACTCTAAAGATGGTACGATCACTAAAAAATATAGTAACCCAACAATTTTGGGTTCGAATCCCAAAGTAATACGTGGAATTGTGGCTCACAACTGTTGTAATCAATGGGCAGAACTAGAAAAGTAAATAGGGGATTTTAAATATCAATGTCGAACTAATAGAAAATATCAACTTTGGTTGTATTCTGTTGCAGGTGAAAACTAGGATTGTGTTCCCCCTGGCCTATAAACTTCATAGGCTTATAGTGCTTTGTTAAAAAAACCCGATACCTTGCATGCAGAATCAATACGTTATGTACCTTCTATAGTCTTTTGGACGAGCGAAAGTATTTCACCATTTACATTTTGAGTCAAGGATGTTGCCTTAATAACCCTTATCTTGATCCCAGTTAACTGTTACCTTTTAAGTCTCTAGTTGTTAGATTAAATCTAACCATCATACTTTGGTAAAATCTAGTAGCATGGATCGACAGTTAAACTTCAAATTGTTGTTGTCATTATCTTTTCCTAGTCAGCACTCCTCTTTTTGAGTAAGTATCAATAATGTAGGTAGGATCCTAACATTTGCAACCGCTAAGATAAATATTAAAGTGAAGATACACAATGCGTACATGGGTATCGGTTCTGAATAACAATAGCACTTCCCCTACTTTGTCAATCCGCCAGGGTTTCTAGAACCCTAGATAAGGGTTTTCAATCAGTTACACTTATAAATTAATCAAAAACATTCATGATTGAAATCATAATATGCTATCACAATAATAACAAGTAAAAACCCAAAACCATAACTGAAATAATCAACCAAAATCAATACTAGAGAATTCCAAGACTAAAATTGAATCTCAAAATCAAAATACATTTGTGAGTATCAAGAGTGTGTAACTTCTAATAAAAACACATGAGGGGTACTTATAGTACATGAGGAAACCCTAAAACCAAAGCCCAAATAAAATAGGAGAAAAAAGTGTTGGTGGCTACATGTGGTCCCTACATGAGCGCTATCCTTTAGTGCATGTAATACGTATGGCCAGTAGGCTAAGCGCATGTAATGCCCGCATGTGCCTAGAAAAAAATTTCCTGCAGGTCTGCTCTCAGGATTTTTGACTTCTACACATGATATGCGGTCCGCATATGCTACATGTGGTCCACATGTAAACTAGGTGAAAAAGTCCCACCATTAGATAGATAATTGAATTAGCTTTCAAATGATAGAAAGTTTGCCTTAATCGAATATCGGGGTGAATAAGTTATGGCTAAATTACTAAAGCACTATCAACTCTCGGGATCTTCAACTCTAGCACTTACCTTAGTCACATAAGGACCATAAGTTCTACATGCGGTCTGCATGCTGACATAGGTAGGTGCCGGAAGTTCTTTTTTATCTCTTTCACCCTATGGATCATCAAATCCAACACCTACCTCAGTCTCATACATACTACATGTGCTATATAAGGTCCACAGGCAGACATAGGTAAGTGCTAGACCTTTCAACACTTTTTACCAAGATTCAAATCTTTAACTTTCATAACATACATTTGTCACGTACAATCTGAAAAGTGTCACAAATACCCATGATTGATCACATACGTAGCGAAAAATGCCATTTTTCATCTTTTTCACGAACATTGCATCAAAGACCTAGCTTCTTGTAAAACATTCCTAAAACTCATCATATCTAACAAAAAAAACAATGAAATGCATCTTTTCTTAGTTTTAAGAGTTGAAAGTATTATATTTCTATAGCATATCAACATTCTCAACTTAGAATATTTTCATGTCCTAAGGCAACAAAACACAATAAAATAAGGCAGTCAATCAACACTCTAAGCTCTATGTATAAACATGAAGCAAAATAATGTGACACAATGGGATCAAGGTATGACATTACATTAGAAACATACAACTATGCATATGTACAAGTTACACTACCCAAAACACGTAGACAGCTAGCGATATGACTCATGTGCCCTCACGACAAAGATACCCCACTCACTCATATAAAATAATGCTTGTCAATGCACAGATACTAAAGATACACTCATACTAAGAAGAGAAGTTCCAAACAATATGCATTAAATACCATAAGCTTGCCCTTATTTTCTTTACCTTAGAATTTAGATAATCTAGTTAGGATCACTATAGGACTTTTCTTGTTTTATAATGTAGGCATGGGGGATGGTATTGTACATATGAAGATTTCAAATTACTAAGCCTCCAAGGCACTACACTAACCTTGGGGTGTCACTTATTAACCAATTTCTATTTTATTCCACCCTTATTTCTCCCTTTTTAATCATTATTGCACATTCAAGTTAGGTGTGGTCTTTTATTCTTTCTTTTTCTCTTTTTTCACAAATTTCTCTTTTATTTTTATTTTTCTTTTCTTTTTCTACCACACCCAACCCTACTTTCTTTTTCTTTTATTTTACCCTTCTACACCTATTTTACATTATGCACCCCTATGATAGCTACCCTCAACTTAGAAATTTTGCTTGAGTGGAGGCTATAATGTTCGTGGAGGACCATGGACAAAACAAGTTCATTGTAATACAAATAGGAAGGTGAAAGGTGAAAAATAAATAGGCTATAAGGCTCAAAATAGGGATCAAGGGATACTATTTCACACAGGAAAGACCCACTGGCAAATTCTAAATTCAACAAACAAAGGGAACTAAGTTGCATCTCACACATACATGGCACAAAGTCAATATTAGAAACTAATACTTATCCGGTACATGTAATTGATAGTAAGTGATTATCATGTCCATAATCCTAATCCTAAAACATAATTTTTTGGAAGGGTATCAAAAATTAATAAAAACATGACTACTACCCTAAATACATAAAAATTGTCTAATTACACAAAAACATAACACAATATGAAGCAAAACAAAATACGACACAAATTAAACTAGATATGTTGGTTTTACAATCATACCGCGACTGATAGAAATGAAGCATAGTAAAAAAATCCCACAGCAGTTATGGTATACCCACCCCCAACTAAAAATTGTGCATTGTCCTCAATGTGCTTAAATAATACAAAACAAAGGGAAGTGAGAACATACTTGGGATGAACTACGCATTTGTGTCATGATCTCCCCCAAATGGTGGTATATCTACTAGCAAAGGCCATGGTGGTGGTGGTGTACTATGAGAAGATACATCTATTGCTAGCTCAACATACCTCTGCCTATCAACAAACACAGTCTCTGTCGAATCATGGTGACCCTATTTAAGGCTTACTAATATGGCCTTTTTGGATTCTGCAGGTCCATCTCTTGGCCTATCTTTGTCCCAACAATAGGACTTCCACATCATCCTTCACTAATAAATCAATGTGTCTGGGACCACACGGAGGTAATGTCTAAACAATTGGGGATACAATTGGAGTGATGGATAATATATCGCTCTTAGTGAGAGAGCATACCTCTACTTTAAGTATGTCCAACACCTCCCTAATATCTCCTAAATTTGTCATCTTAGTCCTACTTAAATGGTATGATACTCGATCCTCAAAAGCATCTATATATAAGTGAAACTTATCTCATATCTCTAACATCACAGCCTAGTGTGAAAGTTACAGTGTAGCCTCAGTCATTCTATTGTAGTCCAGACCCATGGTTGGATCTGCTCATATAGTGTCGCCATCTCGATCTAAAAAATTGGTAGCCAACTGGTTGTCACCTCAACTCTCTTTTGAACACCAAGTATATCTAGCATACTAGCCTCTGTAACACTATCTTCATCAATAGTGTCTATCACAGATACCATTTGTATATCGTCTGGCTTTTGCACTGTCATACATATATCTAAAACTACTTGCTCATTATTCAATTTGAAGGTGATCTCTCCCAAGTACATATCAATCAACACCCTACCTGTGAATAGGAAGGGTCTACCCAATATAATAAGGGCTTGAAAATCTACCTCACAATCAAGAACTATAAATTAGTGGGGAATATAACATATGCAACCCTTACTTATACATCACACAAAACTCACTGGTTTTTTTATAGATGAGTTTGCCACCAACAACTTTATGGATATAGGTTTGAGTTACCCCATAATCAAAAACTTGTACACTACCAAAGGCATTATATTTACTCCTAATCCCAAGTCACACAAAGCCTGTTTGACCTTAAAGGCCCACTATAACATGGAATGGTGACTGCTTTGGTATCCTCCTTGTTTACTACTAACGGTAAAGAAGGGGTCACACCATAAAGGTCCACATAATCATTGGTCTCTACGACCCAATCCTCACTACTATCATACTCAAAATCATTATTACCCCATGTTGACTTCATGGACTTTACCTCAGCTCTCTTATCGCTCTCAATGTTATTAATCTTCAACTCCTTAATAGAAGGTATAGGGGGATCATAAGTGATGACACCATATTTAGTAGTCATACCTAGACATTAATTGAAGTTTGAAGGATTCTGCACCATGTTACTCAGAAGGTTACCTAGCTGTCTTTGATACAAATTAGAAGACATCTTCCCACATTGATGCTCTAACTGCTTGATAGTCATTTTGTTAGACTCAACCTTTTGATTCAAACCTGAAATATCAGCCTTGATCTCTTTAAGGATAGCCTCCTAAATTTCTCTCCCCTTCACTTGTTTTGTCAATATGCCTTCCATTCTTAATTTTGTAACTCCTCTTCCAGGTAGAATGTACTTGTCTCTCTTCACCTTGTAATCATCTCTTTGTCTCTAGTCACCACGTGTATCCTTATTATAGTCTCTATATTTGTCATCATAGTAGCTTTGACCTTTGTTTTCTTTCCCTTGTGCTCGAAAACCCTACAACTGATGATCCCAATACATGTTCTCCTCTTCTAACTCAAACTGCCAAGCTCTGGAAGTTGAACCTATGCTTCTAAGGCATTTATTTTTTGAAAACTTATTGTTGCAAAGTAACCAAAGATCAGTTCTTAGCAGCTCAATCTCTTGCGTTACTAAATCACTAGCAACTTTCTTATTGTTGGAGTAACCCATAGCATACATGCAAGATCCCCTCTCCGCCTATTAAATTTTCTAGCCACAGTTAGTTAGAGAGATCTGGTTTGGAATATCAAAAGCTACCTTCCAGCGTAATGTCATAAGAGCTCTTACAGAGATAGTGTCTACCATGGCTCTGGATATGACGGTTAGGGCTCTATAAAATAACTCCAATAATTTCATCCCTACAATATAATGATTAGGCACCATACTCAACTTCTTATTGAACCTTAACCAATTCTTCTACATGGACTCAGACTGCAATAGCCTAAAATTATAAATATTATCCTTAAGATACAATATCCTAGATATAGTAAAGTGATAACGCTCACCTATACCATGTAAAGTGGTAGAGGACAGTCATTTTCAATATCCAAACACACGTTGAGGTTGAATCTGTAAGGAGTAAAAGATAGAGCTCTAGTAGTGTGGGTATTTGAATCCTACTAATATAATAGCCAAAATATTGGTAAATTAAGTGGCATAATTAAAAATTATGGGGGATGTTTCTTAATTAAGGAAGGTTGTATATCTCTAGTAACTTGATTTCACAAACTAAGCAATAAAATTTGATTTAAATTCAATATTTTGAAGAATCTTGGGATTATGTCTACCTAAGGGAAACTTAGGTGTGGGTGTGTGAGATTTGACACACATGATAGTAAACTTCTAACGTGGTAGGAAAGGTCTAGGACCCTTGAGGCTAATTTCTCAATAAAACCTCAAGGATTTAAATTGTTGACCCTTTTGAGTACTAACAAGTGTGACAATCATATTCACAAACTATCTCAATTAGGGTATCCCTATTTCTAGGATGATATTCAAGAAAAAAAAACATCCATAAAATCACCCTTATGTCTAAGATAGTGAAATGAGTAGATTATAATTGTATACTATTGCCTTGGATTTTGTATCTGTCTTCAAGGATGATGAAGGTTCCTATAGCTCACCCAGACTCCTTTTTCAAGGATGGTTTGGGCTTTTAAGAGCATAGAGTTTTCACTCACAAACCAATGTGGTTATTTAGGGTTCTCACCCAAAAATCCCAACGAATGTAATCAAGTAATAGTACAACTCATTATTATCAAACTGGCATGTACACGAATAATCACAATCCATAAATTATTAGCAACATAGTCCAACATAATCCCAAGAATAAAATATTTAGCTACTCATGAAGAAAAGAGAGAAGCATATACCAAATGGGCTGTTCAAAGCATCAATTCTTCACAAATATCAAAATCAAAATATCCAAATCAACATTACAATTCTTTCTCAATTTAGGGTTCAATTTTAAATTTAAAGTATTGCTAGTCTCTAGAATGCCCAAAATGGGCAAGGGTTTTAAGATTCTAAAGGTTTTGGGGTTACTTGTACAAAATTACTAAATTGCCCCTGAGATAAATCCGGCGTGACCATGATTGAATCAGATATACCATGATTACGGCTATTATGATGTATGTAGATTAATGCAATCATAGTTGCTGACCGTCTTGACTAGACACGACCACGGTACCTGATGTCTGTTTCTGCACTAGGTCTTCTAGATATATTTCCTTTCTCTTCTTTTGATCTTTTTTTATCTAAAGTCCACATCTTTCCATCTCATAACCTGTATGCCTACAAAATATAGATATTAGTGCATCTAATCATACATAGGTCTCTTTTATTCATTCAAAATATGGTAATGTGCATGAATGTTTAGCATAAATGAGAGGTAAATTCACTGCTCATCGGAAAGAACCCAATCAAGAATTGCCTACTCAACTCATTTCATGTAGTAATAAATCCTCTTGGAAGATCTCCTAGCCATAATCATTCTTCTCTAGTAAGGAAAAAAGGAAACAAACTTAGTTTAAGCGCTTTCTTATCTACCCTAGGAATACTGTATAAAGTGTAGATCCTAGTAAAATTTGCTAGATTCATGTTTGTGTCATTTTTAGTCATCCCTATAAACACACCCTTCAAGTATAGTAGCTGATCATAGAACTAGAGATGTTAAACATAACATCTAGGGGAAAATAGGAGGGATAATGGCTCCATTATCTGCCAACTCAATGTAGCCCAGATCTTCTTTATCATCTACATATGGTTGTACATATTGATATGCTGGATAACTTGAACACCGGTATCTGTAGCTCTGTTCTAATTTCCACCGAGTGTTGCCTGGCGGTTTACTTCTTGTTTTGCTCAGCCAGCTCAACCTCCCTACCTGTCCATTGATCTTTTTCCATTGCCCTCCTCTTATTTTTAGTTTGAGCTAATAGCTTATCTGTATCTATAAAAAATACCATGTACTTTTTTGGGAGGAGGGGGAGGTACAACATCAAAAACCCTTTTAGGAATATCATCTATTTTTTATTCCACCATCATACTAGGTTTTTAATTCACAAATCAACACCATATTCCTCGGCAATGGCGCTAAAATTTGGTGATGCCCAAGCTACAACTCCACTCTAAAGATGATGTGGTTTTTACCAAATATAGTAACCCAACAAAGGTTGGGGTCAAATCCCAAGGAAATATGTGGTATCATGTCTCTTATATATTATAATCAACGGGAATAACTAGAAAAATTAATAGGGGTTTTGAATATCAATGTAGAACTGTACCAAATATCAATTTCTACTAAAAACACATAAGGGGTATTTATAGTACATCAATAAACCCTAAAACCAAAGCACGAATGAAATAGGAGAAACAAAGGTTGGCGGCTACATGTTGTCTCTACATATGACTGTCCTTAGAAGCATGTAGAACATGCAGCCTGCAAGCTAGGTGCATGTAGTGATAGCATGTGCCCAGACAAAAAATTCCTATAGTTCTACTCTTGGGATTTTGAACTTTCCACATGCTTTGCCCACATGCGGTCCACATGTGTTACATGTGGTCCGCATGTAGAATAAATAAGTGCAAGAATCCACACCATCTGATAGAATTGAATCAGTTTTCCAATAATACCTATTTTTCCTTAATTCGATATCATGTGAAAATTTATGGCTAAATTATAAAAGAACTGTCAACTCTCGAGATCTTTAACTCTGGCACTTACCTTAGTCACATACGGACCACCAATGCTATGAGTGGTCTACATTTTGATATAGTTAGGTGCCAAAAGTTCTTTTTTCTCTTTCACTCTTTGGATCACCAATTCCACTTTGTATCATTGAGTTCACCACCTACCTTAGTCTAATAAAGAGCACATGTACGATATATGGTCCATTTGTAGACATAGGTAGGTGTGAGGCCTTAACACTTGCAACCAATCTTCAAATCTTCAACATTCATCACATGATTTGGTCATATAAAATATGGAAAGCATCATGAATATCTAAGGTTGATCACATAAGTAGCCAAAAACACCATTTTTTATCTTTATGATGAACTTTGCATCCAAAACCTAGTTTCCTATAATACATACCTAAAATACATCATATTTAACAAAAAAAACAAAGAAACTTTCAGATTTTCATAGGTTTAAGCATTGAAAAATTTACATTTATATAGCATATCATCGAGACCGACTCAGAATAAAGTCAAATTCCCATGGTTCAATTCTTGCAATAACAGCTTTCAGGAGTGGAAGAATCAACTCACCTCCGCTCTAATTTTACTCTACCTGAGGGTTTTAATGTTTTTATGGTATATTTTGATGTTTCCACAGTTGGGATTTGTTGTGTATTGATGCAGCGGGGCAAGGTTAAATCATGTAGCTCTAGGAAAATGAATCCTCATAAGAAGAACTACCTGACTCCTGATCTTTAGTTAGCAGCAATTGTGGCTGCCTTAAAGATATGTAGAAATTATCTTTATGGATTTATGTTGATGTGCGCACAAATCACAAGAGTCTTTAGTATGTATTCAGCTAAAAGGATTTAAATCTTTGTCATAAAAGGTGGCTAAAGTTGTTGAAATATTATGATATGAGTGTCTTATATCACTTATGTAAGGCTAATATTATGGTCGACTCCCTTAGAAAATCATTTATCGAGAGCGTTTCTCACTTTGAAGATGATAAGAAAGATTTAGTTAATTAGGTTCATCAGCTTGCTTGGTTGGGAGTTCGATTGGTTGATTTGACCAAAGGTAGTTTCTGGGTTTAGAATGATTTGGAAAATTCTTTGGTTGCCAAGTGAAAGGAAAGGCAAGATAGTTATCTAGGCATCATAAGGTTGAGGTTTTCTCCCAAGGAAGAGATGGTGTTGTTTGCCGTCAGGGCAGATTATGTATTTTGGATGGTGATGACTTGAGGCAGTGAATATTTTAAAAACTCACGGTTCATGATATTCTATTTACCTAGGAGCCACTAAGATGTACTGTAATTTGCAAAAAATTAGTTGGTGAAAAGGCATGAAAAAGGGATGTTGTGGAATTAGTAGCTAAGTGTCGAAATTACCCACAAGTTAAGGTTGAGCACCAGAGACCTAGTGATAATCTTCTAGAATTAACTATTCCTACCTGGAAGTGAGAAGTGGTGAATATGAACTTTATTATCGGGTTGCCTCAAATATATCGACAACATGATTCTATTTAGGTTATGATGGACCAAATGTCTAAGTTAGTACATTTCTTGACAGTTAATACTCCAGATTCAACCAATGATTATGCTAATCTCTATCTTAGGGAGTTGGTGAAATTGCATAGGGTCCCTTTGATCATTATTTCATGTAGAGGTACCTAATTTACCTCTCGATTTTGGAAGAATTTTAAGAAGGGTCTTGGTACTCAACTTCATCTCAGTACTAATTTTCACCCACACATAGATGGTCAAGTAGAGAGGACCATTCAAACCTTAGAGGATATGTTGAGGGCATATGTGATTGATTTCAAGGGTATTTGGGATGATCACTTGCCTTGGATTGAGTTTGATTATAATAATATTTATCACTCTAGTATTTATATGGCCGTATTTGAGGCTCTTTATGGTAGGAGGTGTAGATCTCTTATTGGGTTGTATAAGCTTGGTAAATTTGCTTTGATAGGGTCAAATTTTGTGCATGAGACTATGTAAAAAGTTCAGCTAATTAGAGAAAGGCTAACAAATTCTCAGAGCCATTAGAAATCCTATGCAGATGTGCAAATAAGGGAGCTTGAGTTTGATGTTGGTGATTCATTTACTTGAAAATTTGGCCTATGAAAGGGGTGAAGAGGTTGGGTGAGAAACAAAAGCTCAATCCCCGTTATGTTGGTCCTTATAAGATTTTGAGTCGATATGGTAAGGTAGGCTATGAGTTTGAATTACCTATAGCATTAGAATTAGTTCATCTATTATTCATGTCTCCTTATTGAAGAAATATATTGGTGACCCATTATTAATAGACCCTTTAGAAAGGGTTGGCGTAGAAAATAGTCTCTCTTATGAAGAGGTCCCAGTAAAGATCTTTGATCATCAAATTCATAAGAATTGGAATAAAGAGATCACTTTAGTAAAGGTTCTGTGGTGAAATTAGTCAGTTGAGGGAGCTACTTGAGAAGTAGATATAAATATGACGTCCAAGTACCCCCC
This sequence comes from Capsicum annuum, assembly GCF_002878395.1. NCBI lineage: Eukaryota > Viridiplantae > Streptophyta > Magnoliopsida > Solanales > Solanaceae > Capsicum > Capsicum annuum. The sequence continues at coordinate 110,205,455 of NC_061113.1, read as the reverse complement.
CCCCCCCCCCCCCCCCCCACAATCTTTTCTTTTCAAACTCAGTCCCAACATGAGGTAATAGTTCCATTAATTAATTAATTAGTTAATTAATTCATTTCTATCTCATACTATCTAGCTACTTTCATGTCACAGCATGCATTCATGAGTTTAGTTCCATCCATGGATCAGTCGCAGATATAGATTTCCACTTAGCTAGGAAGTGTTGAGTGCAAAATTTCATCTTCTTCCCCTAGTAATATAGTTTAATCAATAACATTTGGGGATGAATGATCCTAATAGACAAAAATTATAATACCCCAAGGTTTTGAGCTCTAGACCAATCAAAAGACAAGCCATTAAACTAGTTATCCAATACTGTTGGTCTTACCTTAATTTGATATCGTAGTAAGAAGCTATGGAAAATTTGCCTGAGGGAGGATCAATTGTCAATGACGATGACTCTGGCATTGGCCCGTTATTAGACATAAGGAGTCATCATATGGATTCATTACCACAGTAGTGTGGAATCCCATATTTTAGCTCGGTGGTGATAAGTCCAGCATATGATTTGGTAACTGTCCTAATAAGTCTCAAGAGTGACTGTTGTCACAATAGAAAGAATCCAAGAAATCAAGTTTTTTATAATGACTTCTTCCAACTACCCATTATTGCTCCTAATAAATCATTTGGTGACAAGTAATTCTCATACCAGTGAGGAACTAAGGCTTAGGTCCTCTGACAATGACTCTAGGCCACAACTCGTTATCATACCAAATGAGGTATTGCCTTAGTCATCACAACTACTTCTCCAGAAATTTCTGCACATTTTAAAAGGGGTTGCTTAGTCTTTTCCCATTCCTTTAACTCCTAACCCTCATGTTTTAGGCTTCCCTAAGGGTGGTATATAAGACTAAACTTCCCAAAATATCCCATTAAGTTACAAAAACAATTTGATATAAGAAAAAGCGAAATTATTCTTCTCCAAAGCAAAGTTAGGGTTCCTCAACCCCAAGTTCAATTTTTAAGGATTTCTCCAAGGATTCCACCTCCAGGTATGTGGGGTTTCATCAAGAAATTCCTTCCATCCATTGAGTCCCAAGAACATCTCAAATTCCCAAGTTTATTGCTTCCTTAGTGTTTTAGGTTCTAGGTCAAATATTAGTTTACTTAATTCCTTCCGTTTATATTTGTAATGAAACCATGAGTATATGTTTTTCCATAGAAATAGCATCCTTTCATACTCTGAATCATAAATTTCCCTTTGGTTTATAAATTATTGAGTTTGGCATGGATACAAATTACCTAATATGATTATCTCTTATTATAATCATGGTCAGTTGCATTAGTCAAAGCTGGTGGGCTATAAACACCCGATACCTAGGGACCCATGCATATATCAATTTACATGTCTTTGAGCACTTCTAATTATCCACAGTTGATACTCTTAAAATGATATCTTGATGAGCAATTTAGTTTTTATTTTAATGTCTTTATGTTGGAAGTAGTACTTAGCACCGAGTGAATGCAGGGATGACGGCTCACTATCCAGTTAGGCTGAGAATATTAGTTATTTATTTCAGTATTTTATTTTATTTCAGTCAGTTGGAGTTAGTTGGGGTCTTGTCCTAACAACTCATTATGATTTAGAGGGTTTAATATGGTTAGAAATGTTTTTAGTTGTAAAGTATTTTGGATAGTATTAGCATTGAATCCATTACCATTTAATATCAATTTATTTTTAGTTTAGCTTTCGCCCAATACTTCTAGTACTTTACAGTACTTTAGTAATATGCCATATTATGGGTTAGCTTGGGGTCAGTTGTGACTCTAAGATCCGTGTTACGAATAGGGCCAGTCTTTGGTCGTGACAAACATGGTAGTAGATCTATAAGTTTAAAATGTCCTAGGGTGGCTAAAAGCCGTATAAAGTAGAGTCTTATTCATAGGTGTGAAGCGTTCCACACTTATGGGTGAGAGACAACAAAACGTCTTATGAAAGTCTCTCTTCTTTAATAATTCATGCCTTGTGATAGAGTGTGAACTCAATTAGAATTTTTCTTCTAATTCATCCTCTATCTATTTATAGAAATTGCCTCCCAAGAGAACTAACGAAAGAAGATATGGAAACCATCAATCACTACCGCCAGTTCTCAGAGACCCTAAGAATGAGAAGGTCTCTCATGCTAAGTTTAGGGTTGCTTTCATAGCATTAGCTCAATATTTGAATACTCCAAATAATCAGCAAGTTATTGCCCCAACTGACCCAGCAGTGAATGCAGCGGCAACTACAAGCTGGGACTTCACTCGAATGAATCCACAAGCATTCTTTGGGACTAAATCTAAAGAGGATCCACAGGAGTTTTTGGAAAGTCTTTAGAAAGTGACTGAGTTCATGGGGTCACTTTAAATGAAATTATTGATTTGGCTGCCTATCAATTGCAAGGAGTGGCTCACACATGGTAAAAGTAGTTGAAAGAAGATAGAGGTGCAAATTCAGGTCCAATAGGATGGGATGAGCTTTTTACTACATTTATCGATAGGTTCTTCCCACTTTAGTTTAGGGAAGCCAATGTGTAGGAGTTCGTCAACTTGAAGATGGATAGTATGAGTGTTAAGGAATATTCACTTAAGTTTTCTTAGTTGGCTAGGTATACTCCGACTGTGGTAGCTGATTCTAAGGCCTAAATGAGTAAGTTTGAATTTGCTATTATTATGAATATGGTCAAGGAGTAGAGGATGACCCTATTGGTTAAGGGGATGGATATATCCTGATTGATGTTCCATGCTCAACAGATTGAGGAGGATAAAATCTAAGAGAATGAGAGGGGGAATAAGAGGGACAAAATTAGTTGCTTCAATTTCTCTCAATAGTGGTCCGATGGTGGAAATCATTCTTAGTTCTGCTCAAATATTTGTCTCCAGCCCCATTTTCTACTAGTGCTCAATTGCCAAAGTTTAGACAGGATACTCAAGAAAGAGCGCCAGGCTCTAAGTTCCAGGGTTGTGTGAATAATGGTTACACCAATCCAGTTTTCAAAATATAAGGTAAGAACCATAAGGTTCAGTGCTTAGTTGGTAGTGATACTTTTTTTGGGTATGGCAAGTCAAGCCATAGAATAAAGGATTGCCCAGCGGGTGGATGGAGATGTAAGAATAACCGTTAGTAAAGCCAGACTAACTCTTTTTTAGTTTCAGTAGGTCGCTCGACTTAGTAGGGCCCCACCTCTAGTACAACTGGTGGATAGCGTCAGGGTAGGTTCTATTCCCTATAGACCCGATAGGACCATAAGGGTTCTCTTTATGTGGTTACTGGTATGTTACATGTCTTTAACCTTCATGTTTATGCATTGTTAGATTCTGAAGGCACACTTTTCTTTGTGATTTACTTTATAGTAGTAGATTTTGGTGTTACCCCCAAGATCCTAGCAGCACCCTTCCTATTTTCTACTCTAGTGTGTAATTCAATCATAGCCAGATAGGTATACAGAAATTGCCCAGTCACAGTATCCCAAAATGTTTTTGTCAATCTCAAGAGTTAGATATGACTAGTTTTAATGATAGTCTTTTCATGGATTGGCTCTACTCTTGCAAAGTCTCAGTTGATTGTAAGGGTTTCTCTTTCTCCATAAAGAAAAAAGAATTACCTTTTCATCTAATGTTTCTTCTTCATCCTCCAAAGCATCTCTCTCACCCTCATTGATATCTCTATTTTCTTTGCTTTTTTCATTACCTTCTTCTTCATCCTTAATTCTATATCCATCCTAAAGAGAAAGAATTATTCTCTTATTAGGACACCCACTAGCAACATGTCCCCTTCAATGCAATTTAAGTATTAAGTTATAGAGGGTTCAGGAAATCTAGGTTTAAAGTAGTCACTTCCTTATAGTTAATCACTTTTCTTAGATTTGTAATCAATCTTGACTTAAGTATCTTGACAACCATACTTAGGTTGCTCTCTAGAAGATGTTTCCTTCCAATTATCTCTGCTCATGTCCTCTATGGAAGTTAAAGAAATCTTGGCTTTTGATGAATTTTTTCTTTCAAATTTTCTTCTATCTTTAAGGCATCATGGACAACAACTTCAAGAGTCTCATAATGTTTAATATTCAAAAGGTTCAAGAAATCATACCTCAAATCTGACACAAATTGAATAACTATACATTTCATGTTTTCACTAAGTTTAGTCTTTATTTTAAATTTTCAAATACATCATAATATTACTTAACACTTTGCGTACCTTTCCTCAACACAATGTGATACCACAAGTTCTTAAGTACTAGACCCTCTATAAGATAAATAGTTTTACTAGCTTTCCATCGCCACTAGTCTAACCTTAATCCAAGGTTAGGGTAAGAAATTATGGTCAACTTACGGTGATAATATTAAACTTCCAGTGACAACGGATTATACCACGACTCATTGCCTAAGATAATAAGTCATAAAGAGGACTCATTTCCATGAAAGTGAGTAAGCCCAGACTGTCCCTGGATAATGAGTCCAGGGTCAGACTCATTTTGATACACAACGAGTCGTTATGAGGTACCCATGGTCATAACCGTGAAGGACTAGATTTTCGATCTTTGGTTAATGACTCCAAGCCATGACACATGTTCAGAGCTCACGAGTTATTACGCAAGCTGTGACGACTATTCCAAAATTTTCCTGAATATTTTAATTAGGGTCTTTTGGTCTTTTTCTCCCTTTAAACTCTTTTTCTAAGACTAAAACCATCTAAATGACCCCTATTCCATTAGTTATCAGAATCAAAACCTTAATTTTTCCTCTTTAACAGCCAAGGGTTATTAGGCTTTCATAGAGAATTCATTATTCAAGCTCCAAGCTTTGATTTTTCTTCAAATTCATTGGTAGTCTAGGCATGTTTCTCATCCTAAGTATGAATTTTACATTATGGAATTTATTTAATCATTATTCATTTGATTCAATTGATGGGTTTTAAATAGGGTTGATGTCTTTTGATTGATTATACTTAAAATGATTTCCCCATGTTTAAATGTGTATTCATGCTTTCAATTGATGGTTTTGAGACTGAATTGGTGCATTATTTTAATGGTTGGAATGGGGGACATGGTTTCTCCAAATTGGATGAATTTTCTCTTGATAATTGCATTAACCTCAACCCACCTTGTAAACTTGATCTTAAATTTGGATATTTGCATAATTTGACTAACCTTTTAAAAATATTGCACTGCGTAAGTCTTTTTTGATATTCCCCATGTTTAACTGTGTATTCATGCTTTTAAAGATGTGAAAATTCCCCATGTTTAAATGTGTATTCATGTTTTTAATTGATGGATAAAAATAGTTTAGAAGGTCTTGGTTACGATGGTTTGGATTTTGAATAAAACTTTAGAGTCTAATGGTTATATGGATTGGTTTGGCATAATTGAATTAGCTTCCAAGCATAATGGTATCAGGATACCATGTTGGAAAATGTCTTAATAAGGACTCCTTGGTTAATGGTTGGGTTTATGTGTAAATTACTTTAATTTAGGCTAAAGAAAATTGTGTATCTCACCGTAAAGGTGTAGTCCAGGGAGGACCAACATTGGAAACGGTATTTGCCAATGTGGGTGTCCTTGTGACCATGTGTTTAGTTGCACACTTTATGTTTTGGATAGAGATTGCCTTAGTGTCTTTACCCTTCCTAGATTTCCTTGATATGTGCGACTAACACGCACTGGGGCCCTTCCATAGGGAATTTGAACCCATAAATCTCATGGGTGCTTTTAGGATGGAGCGAGCTACACAACTTAGGTTAATATTTTAAACTTTTATGTTAATGACCCTTGTCGCTACGCTGGCTTCCTATATATGTAGATACAAATATTGTGCATTGGTTTTGACTGGTTTTTGCCAATGACATTATTTTATCACTTTTCCCTAAGTTACATGCCAGAGCTTTTCCCACTAGTTGTCTTTCGACGCTGTTGACACCAAATTTTTGCTCACCGTGCTTAAAATTAACGTCTTCAGGCTTCCTGGCCGTTAAAGAGCACAAAATATAATTTTCACATCTTTTGTATAATTATTGATAAATTATTTATAATCATCCTTACTTTAGAATTTTTGTCAATTTGTTGTCGTATTTTTATTTTTCATAATTTATTAATAATCCTCCTTATATTAGGACTTTTATCAATTCATTAGCGTTTTCAACATTTTAAAATCATTTTCACACGCAACGACATGACATCATATTTTTATAATATTTTTAAAAATTAAATTATATTTTTCAATATTTTTCAACATTCTTTATATTTTTCAAAATTACAAATCAATACCTACATTTTGTACATTTTTTACGGTCCATAAATGCTAATTCAGATTAATTATTTTTACACAGTATAATAATTCAATGTCTTATCGTATCCGACAATGACCACAAAATCATGTCTAGTCATATCTGACAATGACAACTCAATGACACTACCCTTTGGACAGTAACTCTATCCATTAGTCAAAAGGATGAACATCTTTTGGTCAATATCCTAAGGACTAAAGAATGTGCTATTATAAAAAGAGGGGACATCTCTTTATCCTTTGGATAATAGGGAGTGCCCAATTTTATCATAAATAGGCAAGGGTGGAAGACCATTTTTTATTCTTCTTTCTCTCAAAATAAACACCCATAATTTCTCCTCCCACTACACACATATACACACACTATACAGATCTTTCTCTCTAAAAAAATAAAAAAGAAAACATCGGCTCTCTCCCTTTCTTACTTTCTCTCACTAGTCTCATCTCTCTCACACTTTTTTTTCCTTTACTACCATCGGACCGGAGCTCCGTTGAGTTACACCAACAACCACTCTAAGCCGCCAGTGAACTCCCATCCAACGACCCACGAACGTCGACTTCTAGTTAACCAACAGACCTGCACCGTATGGCCACGTGAACTAGTGAGTTTTGGTAAAGTCCGTCACTGCTTTCCCGAAGGTAACGATCGGTGAAGCTCTACTAACCACCCCCACTGGATTGTCCCCCTTTACCCCCAATAATTTTAAAGGTTACTTTTCTTTTCTAACATCTGTATGGTTGTTGCATTTCTGGCATTGCTCCGGTGAAACATTATTAAAGCAACACCGAGGGTCTCTGCTACTTTATATTTTCTTTATTTTCGGTGAACTTATTCCTTTAATTTTTGATTACTTTGTTTATTTTTTAGCATATATAAGGTTTTTTGGTACATTAAATCGATTAATAATTGTGCTTATTTTCTTTTTGTATGTTCTTTATATTGTTACTCTAAATATTGTTTACTATTGGATGAAATAGTGTCTTGGGAGATGATATTGCTTACTTTATTATTATGTTCAGGTTGATGTTTGCTTTACTTTGATTTTGACCAAGATTTGGCTAGAAATTATTTTTTCAAAGGCTGCCCCTTTGCTACTATTGTGGAAAGTTGTGAATTATTGTTCACTGTTCTACTTTTTTACTATTCCTTTATAATTTCCTTGGATAATTTCGTCCCTCACATCGTTTACAATGATAATGGACATATCAATTCATGGCCAATGACATTATCTCTCCGTCGGATACTTGAGGCCACCCGTACCAAAAGATGGATTTTTATTTCTGAAAGTTTCCTTATTTACATCAAAAATAAATGCTTGACCAATGATATTATTTTTCGTCGGATTTTTCAGGCCATTCCATTATCAAGATGGACTTTATTTTCCTAAAATATTATTTTTACATAAAGGGCTGACAAATGGCCAATGAAAAAATTACAGTCGATTTTTGAGGCCTCCACAAATAAAAAATGGATATTACATATATTAATACGTAATAAAAAATTAAATATTTTGTGCGATGATGAAATCTTAAAAATATCACGACAACACGAAGGTTTTTATGATGCATATCTTGAGAAGATGATTTAGGATGGCCGATTAATCGAGCAACCACTTCGTAGCCATGGCATATCTAAAATCTAATCCGAGCCCACACTTTGATTAAAAAATTCTATTTTTGTGTACATATGCACACGTAGTTTCTATTTTATTTGACTTTGTTACTAAAGTGTTTGTACAGATTTTTCAAGATTGTTTGTCAAAAAATGACATTCAGAAGAAGAATCTTTTATTTGTATTATTTTCTTGTAATTGTACATATCAAATATAGTGAAAATTTACCTTTTGGGGTGTTGGGCAGGAGTATTCTTTATCTACATAATACGCGTTTAGGAAAAACTTAGGGCTTTAATATTTAGATAAAAGAATTAAGTTAATCAAGTAATTCATATATTATGTAGTCTTTTCTTCTCAAATAAATCTTTACTTTTCTCCATTACTTTAATCAAATAAAAATATTACTTGTAAATACTTTTTATTTTCATGGAACATCAAAATACATTTCTTTTCATATGTCACAAAAATACTTTCTTTTTCACATGTAATTTATACATTTTTATCTTTATCTTTTACATGCTTCTTTTCATACATCACAAAATACTTTCTTTTTCACATGTAATTTAGACATTTTTATACATATCTTTTACATATTTTTATAACAATAGATTTGATTTGTATATTTAATATACATATACTTTTACATAGTTTTACATTTACATTTTTTCAAAAGAATTATTTTATACTTAATACACATATACTTTTACATGATTTTAAATATTTATACCTCCTCCCTCATTGATAAGTTTAGTCTAGCCGAGTACCACATTTGTGGATCCTGAAGGGTGCCTAACCCCTTTCCTTCAGGATAATTTGAATCCTTACCTAGAGTCTTAATAGGTTTTTGCAGACTAAAACATTAATCATACGTATTGACAAATCAATAGGTTTCCTTATTTTTCTTTAAAAATTAGGTGGCGAATCTGTAAAAATTTTCAATTCTTTAGAGTCCAATAAGTCATGTTTTGTTTGACCTTGGCGAAACTAGGGCATGACAGAATGGCGACTCTTCTAGGGATGCACAATAGGTTCCGACCACAATAGGCTCAATTTTTTAATTGAGGAAGGTATTTTTTTTTTGCATATGTTAGTTCTTTGATTCTTTATCTATTTACAGTGTAAATTTTGTGGAATTGTACATTTATTTTGTACATTATTTACACAAATTAATTTTGTTGTTTTGTCAAATTATATTATTCATTACTTGTTTATATACACTTTATCTGTATATTGAAAAACTGCTATACATTATTTAATCATAAATTACAATTCCATCGAGTCTTTGGCCGTACACTTCACACACTATGGTTCACGCGGGGGATGTCTTACACTCCCCCAAACCTTCTTTGAACTCCATAGTTTCAGAGTTGTTGCATTTAGGTTAGGGTGCCTTCTCGCAATCATTCAGTCCTACGCTCAACTATTTAGGAAGATTCCTATTCTAGAAGTAAATCACGCTATATACAAACTCATAAAAAATAGGTTTGAACTACATTTTGACCTGATTCTTGTCCTGATAAGATACGTAGGCAACCCTGCATTATGGTTCGGTTTCTTCACTGTTTCAAAAAAATTCTTTCGGTATTCATACTTGGGCAATATTTCTGAAATAGTTCAAAGACGCTCTCCAAAAGTATTCAAGAGCGCAAATAAATGATTCCTTGAATTCAAATCTCAATAACATTAGTGTGTAGCTGAACTGCCTCTAAATCCTCACCCATTTTTGGTTCGAGAACACCTAGATTCTTCTTTCAAACATCGTAAACCATTAAATTTATGGTGTATCGATCCCCACTATCAAAGCAAGGGTTCAGTATTCTTTTATTCATAAGTATCCTGCCAACTACGGTGAGATATTCCATAGCTTCTTCAATGTGTGACCTTCTTAATCTCGTCGACATATTGAAGTAATTTCAAAACTCTCCTCATTCACGACATCCATCCTCTTGATCGTCTAATCAAACCAATTTTGTTGATACAAGCAATTCCTTCCTGATCGTCTTTCATATTATCTTTTAAAAGATGACCACCACTTTTGTACATTCATACATGTTACATAGAAATTTACAAATTTTCTTGAACTAAGCAGACCTGATTCTTGTTTTCAAAAGATATTTAGGCAACAGTCATTTGGGTTCGGTCCTATTTCCTTTTAAATAAAATAAAATTTTGACTTGGTTGGTACCAACACAACTAGGAGTGTGCATGAGAAAGAACAAATTGGTATGATAGAGAGGACCGACTTTACGATAAACCATAGATTTTTTTGGTACCTCTTAGTCAAACCTGAGTAACACCCAAAAATTCTCTTGCATACATCAAAAACTAGAACAAAGCCAACCCCATCAACAATGCAATGCAATGCAATGAACTAGTCTAAATGCATTGTTGATCCAAAACTTCGCCTGAATGTCTGTTGAGGCAAAATTCTGAGTTACACTTAGTTTTGGAAAGGATTGTAGGACTTTCTTGACTATATTGTGCCTTCCATAGCCTACCAAATAACATCAATCCCTAGTATTTCCCTCTTTGAGCCTGACACCTTTTCTTGGGAATAAACCATATTTGAGCCTATACCTTTTAAGTGCTTACATACATTATTCCTGTTTAGCCCACCTCCTTGAGCGTACTAAGTACGTGCAAGTTGCGAATGAAGATTCAAGATCAAAGTTTCCAAAGGAAAAGGACGTATATCCCCAGAAGAACAAAAATAAAAGATGACTTCGAACAAAAAAAGAGCAAAACACACCAAAAATAAAAAAACCTCTGATAAAGGTGGCAAATTATCATGCCCCAAAAACAAAAAAAATAAGGAAAATATATTGAAAGGAGGAAAAACTCCAACACAAGATTCAAAAGAAGCCGAAACAAAAACAAAACAAGGGGGAAAGAAGCACAATAAAGAAGATCTAGCGTCAAAAGCACGGATACAGTGCAATGCTCATTGAGGAATTAGTCACTTTTATCCCTAATGTCATCCTACCCAACCCCAAGCCTACATTACAAGCCAATAACAAGTCCTACAAGATCCTACTCTAAGTTTTCTCACATTAGTGGATACTTATATGAAGGCCATGTCTATGATATCATAATTACATTCATTGAACTTCGTTCTCAGTGTGAGCGTATATCTCTAGACATCTCAAAATTCAGAGAAAAATAATACTCAAATATGTGTGAGAATGAGACATTCTTTCTGGAGAGGGCACTTGAAACATGGGAACATGCACAGTTCAAAATCTTTGTTTGAATCAAGACAAACAAATCTTATCAATACTTAGGTATATCTGAGGTACCACTTGAAGCTATAAAAGTTACTCTGAAGTCGATCTCGGTTAGCTGGAAAAGAGATAGAGAAATCTTATACACACTTCTAATGGTTGGTACCAACTTTAGTCAAGACACAATTATATCTTTTCATTGTTCAAAATTTCTTACAAATAAAATACAAAACAATCTTCTGCATTTTCACCTTTCTGCATTCTTACAAAAAAAACACAAATAATGTTCTGTATTTTTACCTTCCAGCATTTCTTACAAATAAAACACAAAGCAGTCTTCCGTATTTTTCATCTTTAAACATATTTTTACAATGAAAATACAAACAAAAAACTCTTTCCTTTCAAATCATGCATTCACATACATGCATCACACTTAACGTGCAAGACACCTACCTCCGAATATCAATAATTGACCTTTCTCTTCAACATACTAATGTGTAAGCCAATGCTAAGATATTTGAAGCTTTTAACTCTGAATAATTACGAAGTCTTAAGCAACTTTTGTTATTTTTGATCATTTTTGTGTGTTAATACAGATACAAGTGATCGGTGAGGAAACCAAAGGAAAGAAGAATAAAACAGTTAAAATAAAACAGTTAAAATCTGGTAGAAATAAGCTAAAATGTATCTGACGATCATTTTGAAACGTTGTCATACGTGGGATAGGCTGTCAAAGTCACCGTCAAGATTAGAAAGAACCTGAGAAGATTAAATGAACTATGATGATGATTTGGAAGGGCCGTCAAATATTTGACATCTCATCAAAATTGTCGTTAACCAAAGGGCAGAGTATACTGATTTCTAGTGAAGTGTGATGCCAGTTTGCAAGCGTCATCATGAATTTTGACACACCGCCAGGTTTGCTGTCTGAAGAGTCATAATATAAAAATTCACTGGAACCTTTGACGACATCTCGCACACGTCGTCAGACATCTGACATACTGTCATTATCGTCGTCATCCAATACGAAGAGAAAATTGAAACTTTAATTTTATTTCTTTATTTAGGGTTGACTATTTAAAGACTTGTTTTAAGGTTTTTAAAGTGAATTGGTCATTATCTATCAGACATTAACCCTGAAAAGAGAGGGATGAACATTGCTTTCTTTGATCAATTGTTCTTCTTGTTTCTTATCAACTATTTTTGGTTTTCCACCTTGTGACTAAATTGAAGGAACTACTTGTTATTTTTTTCATCCATTCGTAAGTTTATCCTTATCATCATGAATTCAACTTGTTATTTTGTTCATCAAATCATGAGTGGTTAATTCATATAGCCAGACTTATGGGACCCATGGATTAAGGTTTGATATGATGCTAGGTCTTTAACAAATTCAAAGAGTAGTAGAACATCTTAAAATTCTATTATTTTAACTGAAAATCTAGTGGTTGCAAATATTAGATTATGCCTTAGGTTTTATTTGCTTCTAACGAAGAAATAAACTAGAGGTCGTGAATTATCAACAGGAACTCGGATGCTACCAAACTTCTGTTTAATGATTGATGTCGTAACTGGATTAATCTACCTAAGATAACATCCTATTAGAAATAGATAAGTTATCTAAGTTTCAGAGTATTAGTTAACAAATTGTCTGGTGAGGTCGAGAAATAAGTCAGAAAGTATCATAGTCAAGGATATTCAGTTGTTTCTACTTACTCCAAGAATCCTAAGCATTACCTAGTATTTGTTAACTCCCAATACCCATGGTGAACATAACTCTGGTTTCTTATTTATATTGATTACAACACTAAAATATAGAAAGTGAAAATTGACTCTCTATGAAATTTAAACCCCCACCTTCCAAAATAGTAAACTACCAGTAAAGCATTTAATAAACAAATTAAAGTTCACACCCTATTCCCTATGGGATTCAACCCCAACCTAGTTGTGTTTAATATTGACAACGATTGCTTACACCCATACAAGAGTGTAATTTGAGCATTATCAAAAATGGTGCCGTGCCGAGGAATACGATTGTAGACTAAAAGTTTGTGTGCGAAAATGTGCTGATAGTTAAGTTTCCTTGATTTACATTTATTTGTTATTTCTTTTATTGTAGGTACTGTGTTGTTTATGCCAAACACAAGAAGTTCCAGAGAACTACTATTACCAATCAATCTGGAACCTCAACTGATAGGAAGAATGGCTGAACAACAAGAAGCAGAAAGACTAGCTGCTATGGCCAGAGCTTAGGTGAATGTGCAAAATTTGGGTCAACAAACACATCCCCAGAACCCTAATGATGAAGACTTAGGTGATGAGAAATTGATGAATCCACAAAACCCTAGGCGAGCTGAATGAGTTGCTGCACCAGTACAATAAAATATCAACAAAAATCATCCAGTTCGAGGAAGATATGGGCAGCAGCCTAGGAAATATGAGGCTATTGAAGATGATGAAGGAATGGAAGGAGTTGTTGCAACGGGTGCTATAATTCCTCCACCGTTTGTACTGGGTGGAAAATTCAGCATAACAAGCACCATGATCCAACTCCTGTATCTGAAAGGGTTACTTGGAGGCTTTCCTGGTGATGATCCGAACATGCATTTGGTGAACTTTATTACAATTTACAAATCTTTTGACAATCCGAGAATGAGCCAGAATACGGTCAGGTTGAGATTGTTTCCTTTGTCTCTGTCTATGGAGGAAACAATGTTGTTGAATGAGTTAGATCCCAATTCTATAACCAACTAGAAACAGTTGAAAGATGCATTCCTCGAACGTTTCTTTCCACCCTTTAAAATAGTACAGTTGAGGGATGAAATTAGAAACTTTAAATAGCTTTCGACTGAAGCACTGCACGAAACCTGAGAAAGATTTAAGAAGAAACTTGGACAATGTCTGAACCACAATATAATGGATTTGGACTTTATAGAGACGTTATATAGAGCTTTTAACTCTATGGAAAAATCCTATTATTGACAATGCTACAGGTGGTTCATTCATTGACCTCTCTTTTCTAGATGCTTCTAACATGCTGAATAGAATGACCAAGCAGAGTCGGGCTTAGAACACTAGGGATTCTGTAGTGGCTAGCTCGGCTGTTGCTGGTGGTATTACTGCGGAGCAGCATAGAAGGGATGAGGATCGAGATCAGGATATGGCCCACTTGAAGACACAGATGGACTTGCTTGCCAAGCATTTGCTATCCAACAAGACAGAAATAGTTAAGGCCGTGGAATTTCAGGGTACTGTGTCTACAGGTGCTAATGCTGAGACAAACTATGTGAGTAATCAAGGGGTTTCTAAGGCAATATCCAAGGGAACCAAGGTCGGACTTTCTATGACAAACCTGATTATAAAGATAGAGAGCAAGGACATTGGAGAAATAATAATGACAGGAGTGGTTTATGTATTCCTCCTGGGAGTCAGGATGCTACGATGACTAGTTCTGGAAAGATTTCCATGGAGGACATGATGGAAAAGCTATTGAAGGGAGTTGAAGCTACCAACTCGGGGGTAACTACTATGAAAGTGAATTTTCTACCCTCAGTCAGTTGGTTAGCTCACACTTTGCTTCTATTAAGCATTTGGAGCAACAGATAAGCCAACTGTTAGCAACTCTAAACCAGAGAAAAGCTGGTACTTTACCTAGTGATATTATTCAGAACTCACGACTAAACGCTCTTGTTTGGCGATTACCACTCAAAGTGGAAAGATATTATCTGGCCCTTCTATGGGCAAAGCTATAGAGAAGAAGGTAAATATTGATGAATCAGAAGGAAGCAATCCAATGGAATCTGAGAAGATGGATGGTTTTGTTGATATTTCAGAGAAAAAAGATAAAAAAAATGGGAAGTGGTATTGAAATAAATGCCAAGACCACCACATCCCTTTCCTTAGAGATTGAAGAAGAAAGCAGACAACAAAAAATTTAGCAAGTTCATGGCAATAATGAAACAACTGATACTGAATGTGCCATTGATGGAGGCACTTGAGCAAATGCCAAACTATGCTAAATTTATGAAGGAATTGCTAACAAAGAAGCAAAAGGTAAGCTGTGAGCCGGTGTAGAACATCCACCACTGTAGCATTGTTTCTTCACAATCCTTACTACTAAAAAAGCTTGACCCTGGAGAATTTACCATACCGTGCACAGTTGGGTCCATGAAGTTTACCAACACTTTATGGGACTTAGGAGCAAGTATTAATTTGATGCTCCTTGATATCTACAAGGATCTTGGATTAGGGGAACCTACCCCTATAATGATGCATCTTGTGATGGCAAACAGGTCGGTGAAACGACCAGTTGGTATATTGCACGATGTGCCATTGAAGGTGGATGACTTTATTCTGCCTGCAGACTTCGTGATATTGGATTGTGATGTTGATTTTGAGGTACCCATCTTCTTGGGTAGACGATTATTAGCCATGGAAAGAGTGTTGGTTGATATGGATCTCAATGAGCTAAAGTTCAGGTATGGAAAAAGAGAGGCCAAATTTAAAATGCATCATCCTATGAAGCGGTTGGAGGAGATAAATATTTTTTGATTGTTGATGTATTCCAGGAAGATGGTAATGAGGTAGTGATATGGTATCTTGACAAAGTCTGAGTAGTCAAGATAATCAAGTCGTGCCACGATGTTAAATGAGGCGATGTTTGGAAGGCACCCCAATGTTTTAATTTTATTGCACTTGTATTTTTAATTTTTGTAGCTAAGAGTTGTACAAAGGAGGTGAACTAGTTTTAGTCAGCTTGAGAAGGTTTACATCAATTTTGATGGGCTGTAACAAGTATGACAAACCATGAGAAATGGCGTTAAAATAACCAAGTCGAAGCCTTATTCTGTTAAGGCTGACAAAAATTTTGAAACGCCATCCAATATCTGACATGCCGTCAAAATGCCATCAAATGAGTTAAGCGTAGCTTTAAAATTTTGGGATAACCCAGCCCAATAACAGCTGTTCACATTCTCGCGTACTTTAGATATTTTCTCTTCCAGTTATGGTTTTCTTTCCTTAAAGAGCTATTTTCCTTCCTTTTTCACATTTAATCCCTTCTAAGGAAAAACTGTAAGACTTTCCTTGTTGAAGCCTGAGAGTTGAGTCAAGAAATCCTCTTTATTTCTCATCTCAGTCTTCTTTCACTTAAAATTCTAAGTGTTTAGAGTACATCAGCTAAGTGTCGACTTCCAGGTATGAAAAAAACTCCAGCTTCATCTTTCTTTGGATCAATTGTTAACTACAAGAAACCTTGGTTTCAAAGGGGTAAGCTAAACCCATTAACATGCTTCAAGCCCCTTCAAAAACTAGGGTTTTTAGGGGTATGCGGTATAATCTCATGGAAATATTAGTAAAGAACATGACCTAAGTTGAAATTGAGAATAATGGTAGAATAAAAATCAAGTAAAAAGAAGTTAGAAATTGTGATGTTGTCTGGCGGCAATTTTCACAACCTTTCACCTGTGTGACGGCCATTCAAAAATGCCATCAAAAGCTGAGAAATTTGTAGATTCTAAATAAGGTTGACGATAATTTTGAAGCGACGTCACACTTGTGACGGCAAGTCAGAAAGGCTGTCAAACCTGGGAACTAAAAGTAGTGTTGATGTTAAACTAAGGTGATCTTTCTTCCATTCTTGTTTGATTATGAGTACTAATTGAGGATTTCTACGTTGTATAAAACTGAGCATGGCACCCAAGAGGAAAAATCCAACCACACCCAAGAAAGCAGGTAAAGAGAGTGTACCTCGAAAACTTTTCAATGAGGACTCTAATTATGAAGAAGAGGAGCATTTGCTCAGATGGAAAATAAAGAGGAGTAGTCCAAAGACTCTACCTCCACCTAAGCATATTGAGGTGGAGAATACTGATGATACTGAGGTGAAAACCTCATCTGAGCAAGATTTGGAGGAACAAGGATCAGAACACACTGATCAGGGGTCTGAGAGCACTGAACAAGAAGTTAAAACTGAAGATTCTGAGAGGCCTGCAGCTGAAGAAACTGAGTCTAAATCACCATCTTCAGAGCATTAAGGTGATAAAGATCCTCCAGTACTGGGAACTTTGGTGAAATGAAAAAAACCTAAGGTTAAGAACAATGTGAGATGATAAATCCCTAGGGATGAAACATCTATTTCGATGGACTTCGCAGAACAGATCGACGAAGTGCTAGAAGGCCAATTCTAGAGGAGAAGAAGATTATCACTACAGGGTTGATCAGATGCCCTGAGGTGATGCATAAACTCAAGGATGGTCTGGAGTGGACTACTAGGGGAAGCAGTGTATACTTTCCTTCATTGGTCCAGGAGTTTTACGCGAATTACCAAGATATGGTGGAAAATATGCTAAAAGAAGGGGATAGAACTTCAGATAAGCCTCTTTTGACCAAAGTTGTAGTACGTGGAGTGAGGGTCGATGTATCATATGCCACCATAAATAGGTTTCTTCATGGGAAAAACTTTATCCCATGATCCACCTCACCTACATTGTATGCGCAGTTGAAGCATCAGGAAAATCAACGCAAGTGGCTAGCGACTCTCATAGCAGATGGGGAGCCGGAGTGGTTGAATCTAGCAGAAAGATTACCAAAGCATCTCTAAATTCAGAGGAAAGATATTGGTGGGGTTTAATACAGATTCATCTGATACCCACCGAGGGAGAACATATTAGGGGATGATCGATAAATATTGATTTCAAGCTTGATAGATAAAACCCTCTTGGACTTCGGTGAAATTATAGCGGAAGAGATCAAGATTCGACTCGCAAGACTCGATGCTGCATATCCATTCCCATTTCTAATCACTAGGTTATGTGAAGAAGCTCATGTACCTGACATTTCAGGTATTGATGATGAGATACATGCCAAGAAGACTCACAACCTTGTCAGCAAAAATGAAATTCGGCCGGGCTTGTGACTTGATCAAGATGCAGTTGGTGCAGCAGATCCTCCAGTCACTGAGACTGTTGCAGCACCAGATGTGGGGGTGAAAATCACCAAAACTATACCACCACCACCACCAGCATATTCAGCTCAGGCAGATTGAGTGCCTCCAAGTGAGCCGACTGCTTTAGTTCCTCTAATAGCAAGAAGGTTGGCATTTTAGCAGATTGATATTAGGAAGGTGGCTAGGAAAGAGAATTGGTGCGAGGTGAAACTAAAGGTCTTCACCAAATAATTTGTTGCTACTGTAGACAAAAAAGTCAAAGCTGCACTCGATGCTGGACTAGAACCTTTCATGACCTTGCCTGGGCGCGTAGTAGATCTTAAAAACATATTTGATGCTCGGGTAAGAGAGATGACAGATGCTGATCTTGCTACTTTCAGGGCTGGATTAGACAAGGTGAAGGCTGAGGTTGGGATGCTGCAACAGCACCTAATTATGGTGCCAACAGGATCAGCCATGCATGATATAGAGGAAGATATTCCTATACTTGATCTTACTGTGGATTCCCTGAAGGAAAAGAAAAAAAGGGGGGAAAAGAAAGGCAAAAGCAAAAGAGATGAGCCTGATAATGAATAAGAGAGAAAGGCTAAAAAGAAAGCAAAGAAGAAGGCAGAGAAGGAGAACTTGAAAAGTGCAAGACTGGACTCTCTAGCTGACACGGAGAAGTGGGAAGTAGCCATCAGAGCTAGAGCTATAGCTTCTTCATCGAGCCAGGCTCCAGCAACTACAAAGGCAGATTCTACGAGTAGAGAAACGATAGCTGATGATTCAGTGGAAGGGTCAAACACCCAGGACCCACAGGCTTGACTGTTTTTAGGTATATCCTAACCCGTGGTGCTTTTTATTTCTTGATTTTAAGTTGAAGATATAGGAAAACTATTGTTATAACACGTTCTGTGGATAATTAGGAGTAGTCCAAATACTTGAGGTAGTTAGCTCATTTTGTGAATTTTGAGTACCTCTCCAGCGGTCTGATATGTTGTAAACTGTGTAAAGTGTGTCTAGTATGACCACTGTGTATCTATTTGTGGTACTAGCGTGGCAAATAAATAACCTGTAGAAAACAAATGCATGAAATAGATGAGTGGTAATGTGATATATACTTGTATGTCATGTGCGTGTAAGGTCTTACTCAGTTCCCATTGTGCGTTGAATCTAGAAATTGCCCAGTTAGTCGTGTCATAGTCATAGAATAGGCGTTTAGGAAAGGATCATAGGCGGTTTTTGCATGTTAACCCATTTTAGCTTAAATGACAATCAAAGTGTGAACAATATCCTTTGATCCCTTTTTGAGCCTAAATAGCCTAATTCTTTCTGGTACACCTTTCACCTTCCCATTACATCATAATGAACCTATTTTGGCCCTGGTCCTCCTTGGAAACTGTGCACTTTGACTTAGGCAAACAGCCTAAGTTGAGGGTGGCTCCTATAGGGGTGCGTGATACATTATGATTATGAAGAGAGGTAAAATAAGGAAAATGAATAACAAGTTGGGTGTAGTGAAAAAGAAAATACAAAAGAGAAAACTGAAAAAGTTGATCTAACGCTTAAACAGACGGCACCCATCTTTAGAATACTTGACAAATAAAAGAGGGAAGAAAAGTAGGTCAAAAGTTGAAACCCCATGAGTTAATGTAGTGCCAAGGAGGTGTAGTCAATATGAAATACCCTTGAATGTCATACCATTCCCTAGCCTACGTTACAAGCTTAGAAAAGCCCTATAGTGATCCTAACTGACTTATCTAAAGACTTCGGTACTGACTATAAGGGCAAGCCTATGGCATTCGATGCGCAACATTGGAACTTTGTTCTGAGAGTAAGTCGTATGTTCATCCCTATGTCTATACATATGAATCTGAGTGAGAAAGGGATTTATTTTTTGTGAGGTCACAACAGGTATGTTGCTATTAACTGCTTTGTTCGGAAAATGTAATTTAGGTATGTACTAGGTTGTTATTGCAGAGATTTTTGCCATATCTAGATGCTTGTGAGTTACATGGTTGTTTTCAAATATTAGACACAGTTGATTTTATTTTGATTGATCATGGAGATGATGCATATATTCTGAACTGATATAAGTAGTTAGCTGTCTAAAAGTACTTTGTTTACTCCTACTTATGTTTTAGTTGCTTGAGGACAAGTAATTGTTTAAGTTGAGGGTGTTGATGTGTGAGCCGAAGCTAACACATTTAAAGCTTTTAACTCTGAATAATTGCAAAGTCTTAACAAACTTTTGTTGGTTTTGATCGTTTTTATGTGTTAATGTAGATACAAGTGATCGAGGCGGAAACCAAAGGAAAAAAGAATAAAACAGTTGAAATCTAGTGGAAATAAGCTGAAATGTATCTGACAATCATTTTGAAGCGTTGTCATACATGGGATAGGCTATCAAAGTCACCGTCAAGATTAGACAGAACCTAATAAGATTAGATAAACTATAAGGCCATCAAATATTTGACATCTTGTCAAAATCGTCGTCAACCAGAGGGTAGAGTATGCTGATTTCCAGTGAAGTGTGACGCCAGTTTACAAGCGCCGTCAAGAATTTGTACATGCCATCATGTTTTCCATCTGAAGAGTCAGAAGATAATAATTCACTGGAGCCTTTGATGAAATCTGGCACACGTTGCCAGATATCTGACACGCCATCAAGATCGTCGTCGTCCAATCTAAAGAGAAAACTAAAACTTTAATTTTATTTCCTTATTTAGGGTTGACTATTTAAAGACTTATTTTAGGTTTTTTAAAGTAAATCGGTCATTATCTATCAGACATTAACCCTGAGAAGAGAGTGACGTGCCTTGCTCTCTTTCATCAATTATTCTTTTTGTTTCTTATCAACTTTTTTGGTTTTCCACCTTGTGATTAAATTGAAGGAACTACTTGTTATTTTTTTTCATCCATTCGTAATTTTATCCTTATCATCATGAATTCAACTTATTATTTCATTCATCAAATCATGAGCGGCTAATTTTATTAGCCGGAGTTATGGGATACATGGATTAGGGTTGGATATGATGCTAGGTGTTTAACGGATTCAAAGAATAGTAGAACATCTTGAAATTCTGTTTTTTCAACTAAAATCTAGTGGTTGCAAACATTAGATTATGCCTTAGGTTTTATTTAATTCTAATGGAGAAATAGGCTAGAGGTCGTGAATTATCAACAGGGACTCGGAAGCTATCAACCTTCTGTTTAATGATTGTTGTCATAACTGGATTAATCTACCTGAGATAACATCCTATTGGAAATAGATAAGTTATCTAAGTTTGTGAGAATTAGATAATAAATTATCTGGTGAGGTCGAGAGATAAGTCAGAAAGTATCATAGTCAAGGATATTCTGCTGTTTCTACTTACTCCAAGAATCCAAGGCATTACCTAGTATATGTTATCTCCCAATAACCATGGTTAACATAACTCTGGTTTCTCATTTATATTGATTACAACACTAAAATATAGAAAGTGAAAATTGACTCTCTGTGAAATTTAAACCCCACCTTTGGAAAGAGTAAACTACCAGTAAAGCATTTTGTAAACAAATCGAAGTTCACACCCTATTCCCTGGGATTCAAACCCAACCTAATTGGGTTTTATATTGAAAACGATCGCTTACACCCATACAAGTGTATAATTTGAGCGTTATCACATACAGCCTTAAAACACGGACATTTTACTTTTTAATTAGGTGTTTTCGGAGGCTTTTACATTTTCATAGCCCCGCCAGTTGAGAGGCTATTACCTTATAAAGCCCTGCCTGTCGAGAGGCTTTTACATTCTCATAGCCCTACCAGTTGAAAGGCTTTTATATTTTCATAGCCCCGCCAGTAGAAAAGCTATTACCTTTCAAAGCCCTGCTAGTCAAGAGGCTTTTATATTTTTATTGCCCCGCCAGTCGAAAGGCTATCACCTTTTAAAGCCCCGCCAGTCGAGAGGCTTTTACATTCTTATAGCCCCACCAGTTGAGAGGATTTTGCAATTTCATAGACACACCAGTTGAGAGGCTATTACATTTCAAAGCCCCACCAGTCGAGAGACTTTTACATTTTCATAGCCCTGCCAGTCAAGTGGCTATTAGCTTTTAAGGCCCTGCCAGTTAGAGGCTTTTACATTCTCATAGCCCTACCAGTCGAAAGGCTTTTACATTTTCATAGACCTACCAGTTGGTAGCCTATTACCTTTCAAAGCCCCGCCAGTCGAGAGGCTTTTACATTTTCATAGCCCCGCCAATCGAGAGGCTATTACCTTTTGAAGCCCCGTCAGTCGAGAGGCTTTTACATTCTCATAGCCCCGCCAGTCGAGAGGCTATTACCTTTCAAAGCACCACTTGTCGAGAGACTTTTACATTTTCTTAGCCCCACCAGTCGAGAAGATTTTACATTCTCATAGCCCCGCTAGTCGAAAGGCTTTTACATTTTCATAGCCCCGCTAGTCGAGAGTCTATTACCCTTTAAAACCCCGCCAATCGAGAGGCTTTTTACATTCTCATAGTCCCGCCAGTCAAGAGGCTATTACCTTCCAGCTATTTCACCAATCGAGAGGCTATTACCTCATCAGTTGATGACCATAATCTTCATAGACAATTGAGGACGACCATCACATAGTCTCCGTGGACAATCGAAGATGAAAATCAATAATAGTCTCCATAGACAATTGGAGACGTCATGCATCAAGTCTTCGTAGGCAATCGAAGACATCATTATTCATCACAGTCTCCATAAATAATCAGAGACAACAATCAACATCAGTCTCCATAGACAATTGGAGATGTCATCAAGTCTTCTTATACAATCAGAGACATGATTCATCACATAGTCTCTGTAGACAATCGAAGATGACAATCAACATCCGTCTACATAGACAATTGGAGATATCATCAAGTCTTCATAGACAATCGAAGATACCATTATCCAATATCATTCTTTGTAAACAATCAAAGAAGTAAATCAACATCCATCTCCATAGATAAATAGAGATATCATGCATCAGGTCTACATAGATAATCAAAGACATCATTATTCATCACAGTCTTCATAGACAATCGAAGACTACAGTCAACACCAGGCTCCACAAAAAAATGGAGTGCCATGCATCAAGTCTTCGTATACTATCGAAGACATCATCAATCAACTTCATTCTCCATAGACAATTGGAGACGACATTCAACATCAGTCTTCGTAAACAAATAAAGATATCATACAATCAACATAGTCTTCATATACAATCAAATACATCATTCATTCATAGTGTTTATAAATAATCGAAGAGGACAATCAACATCAGTCTCCATAGAAAATTAGAGATATCATTCATCAAATCTCCGTAGACAATCGGAGACGTCCTTTATTTTCTAGTCTCCGTACACAATCAGAGACATCTTTCATTCAGAGTCTTTGTAGACAATCAAAAATGACAATCAACATCAGTATCCATAGACAATTAGAGATATCATCCATTAAATCTCTGTAGACAATCAGAGGTATCTTTTATTCTTAAGTCCCCATGGACAATCGGAGATGCCATACATCTTTTCAGTCAGAAATACAATCCGCAACAAGACATTTCTTTTCTTTCCTAGAAGACAATGTTAGCCATTAGTCATACACTAGGGTAAATTTTGAAAACTGTCTCAAAATTTACCCTATTTTATTTTTTGAACTACATTGACCTAATTTTCGTGACACTCGAGATATGTAGGAAGATTTATGCATAGTTCGATCATCAAAACCTCACAATTATTCTTTCTCCCCAACAAGTACATAATCTTGCATCCCCAGCATCTAACAACTCGATACTGAGGCAATTGTTAAAGGAACATCGGGAATAGATGAACACTTTTGTTCTTAAATAGTCCATATTTCGTTAATTACTTCACACGATCTCTCACTTTTAACAGCATGGCAATTTGCCTAATCTTTTGAACTAGACCCAACCTGATCCTAATAAAACTCGAGGTATGTAGGCAGTTCTAAATTAGAGTTCGGTCGAATTTTTATCAATATCATTTTTTGTCGAGAAAAATTAGCTACACGTTAACTTTTTCGTTTGAAGTCTTCTACATCACCTGCAAATGAAAAGGGAAAACTGTTGACATCAAAATTTTGCTCCCCATGCTTAAAATTAACGTCTGCAGGCTTTCTGACCGTTAAAGAGCACAAAATACAATTTTCACATCTTTTTTATAATTGTTGACAAATTATTGATAATCATCCTTACTTTAGAATCTTTGTCATTTTGTTGCGGTATTTTTAATTTTCATAATTTATTAATAATCCTCCTTATATTAGGATTTCTATCAATTCATTATTCTTTTCAAAAATTCAAAATTATTTGCACACGTACACGATATGACATCATATTTTTATAACATTTTTAAAAATTAAATTACATTATTCAATATTTTCAACATTCTTTATATTTTTCATAATTATAAATTAATACCTGCATTTTGTATATTTTTTACGGTCCGCAAATGCTAATTCAGATCAATTATTTTTACACAGTATAATAATTTAATGTCTTGTCGCATCCGACAATGACCACACAATAATATCTTGTCACATCTAACAATGACAACTCAATGACACTACCCTTTGGACAATAACTCTATCCATTGGTCAAAAGGATGAACATTCTTTGGTCAATATCCTAAGGACTAAAGAATGTGCTATTATAAAAAGAGGGAACAATCCTTTATCCATTGGATAATAGGGAGTGCCCAATTTTATTATAAATAGGCAAGGGTGGAAGACCATTTTTTATCCTTCTTTCTCTCAAAATAAACACCTATATTTTTTTCTCCCACTATAAACATATACACACACTACATAGATCTTTCTCTCTCTAAAAAAAAAGAAAACATGGGCTCTCTCCCTCTCTTACTTTCTCTCTCTAGTCTCATCTCTCTCATACTTTTTCCTTAACTACCATTAGACCGGAGCTCCGGTGAGTTACACCAACAGCCACTCCAAGACGCCGATGAGCTCCCACCCAAAGACCCCTGAACCTTGACTTCTAATTAACCAATAGATCTGCACCATACTGCCATATGAACCAGTGAGTTTCAGCAAAGTCCGTCGCTGCTTCGGCAGAGGTAACGATTGGCAAAGCTCCAATAACCACCCTCACTGGAAATGTATCTGACGATCATTTTAAAGTGCTTTCATACATGGGATAGGCTGTTAAAGTCACCGTCAAGATTAGACAGAACCTGAGAAGAAAAATGAACTATGATGATGATTTGGAAGGGCCATCAAATATTTGACATCTCATCAAAATTGTCGTTAACAAAAGTGTAGAGTATACTAATTTCTAGTTAAGTGTGATGCCAGTTTGCAAGCGTCATCATAAATTTTGATATACCACCAGGTTTGCCATCTGAAAAGTCAGAAGATAAAAATTCACTGAAACATTTAACGACATCTTGCACACGTCATCAGACATCTGACATGCCATCATTATCATCGTCGTCCAATACGAAGAGAAAATTGAAACTTTAATTTTATTTTCTTATTTTGGGTTGACTATTTAAAGACTTGTTTTAGGGTTTTTAAAGTGAATCGGTCATTATCTATCAGTCATTAACCCTGAGAAGAGAGGGATGAACATTGCTCTCTTTCATCAATTATTCTTCTTGTTTCTTATCAACTATTTTTGGTTTTCCACCTTGTGACAAAATTAAAGGAACTACTTTTTATTTTTTTCATCCATTCGTAAGTTTATCCTTATCATCATAAATTTAACTTGTTATTTCGTTTATCAAATCATGAGTGGCTAATTCCATTAGCCAGACTTATGGGACCCATGGATTAGGGTTTGATATGATGCTAGGTGTTTAACAGATTCGAAGGGTAGTAGAACATCTTGAAATTTTGTTATTTTAACTAAAATCTAGTGGTTGCAAATATTAGATTATGCCTTAGGTTTTATTTTCTTCTAACGAAGAAATAAACTACAGGTCGTGAATTATCAACAGGGACTCGGATGCTACCAACCTTCTGTTTAATGATTAATGTCATAATTGGATTAATCTACCTGAGATAACATCCTATTGGAAATAGATAAGTTATCTAAGTTTGAGAGAATTAGTTAATAAATTATCTGGTGAGGTCGAGAGATAAGTCAGAAAGTATCATAGTCAAGGATATTCTGCTGTTTCTACTTACTCCAAGAATCCCAAGCATTACCTAGTATTTGTTAACTCCCAATACCCATGGTGAACATAACTCTATTTCCTCATTTATATTGATTACAACACTGAAATATAGAAAGTGAAAATTGACTCTCTGTGAAATTTAAACCTCCACCTTTAAAAATAGTACACTACCAGTAAAGCATTTAATAAACAACTTAAAGTTCACACCCTATTCCTTGTGGGATTCGACCCCAACCTAGTTGTATTTTATATTGATAACGATCGCTTACACCCATACAAGAGTGTAATTTGCGTTATCAAAAATGGCGTCGTTGCCGGGGAATACAATTGTAGACTAAAAGTTTGTGCATGAAAATTTGCTGATAGTTAAGTTTCCTTGATTTACGTTTATTTGTTTTTTTTTTACTGTAGGTACTATGTTGTTTATGCCAAAAACAAGAATTACCATAGAAGCTCTATTACTAATCAATCCAGAATCTCAACTGATAGGAAGAATGGCTGAACAACAGGAAGCAAAAAGACTAGCTGCTATGGCCAGGGCTCAGGTGAATTTGCAAAATTTAGGTAAACAAGCACATCCCTAGAACCCTGATGATGAATACTTAGGTGATGAGAAATTTATGAATCCACAAAACGCAAGGCGAGCTAAATGAGTTACTGCACCAGTAGAGCAAAACATCAACAAAAATCATCCAGTTTGAGGAAGATATGGGCAATAGCCTAGGAAATATGAGGCTGATGAAGATGATGAAGGAATGGAAGAAGCTGGTGCATCGGGTGCTATAATTCCTCTACCTTTGGCACCAGGTGCAAAATTTGGCATAACAAGCACCATGATGCAACTCCTAAATCTGAAAGGGTTACTTGGAGGCTTTCCTGGTGATGATCCAAACATGCATTTGGTGAACTTCATTACCATTTGCAAATCCTTTGACAATCCTAGAATGAGCCAGAATACGGTCAGGTTGAGATTATTTCTTTGGTCTCTATCTGGGAAGGCAACAATGTGGTTGAATGAGTTAGAGCCCGATTCTATAACCAATTGGAGACAGTTGAAAGATGCATTTCTAGAACGGTTCTTTTCACCCTCTAAAATTGTACAGTTGAGGGATGAAATTAGCAACTTTAGATAGCTTTTGACTGAATCACTGCATGAAACCTGAGAAAGATTTAAGAAGAAACTTTCACAATGTTTAAACCACAATATAATGGATTTGCACTTTATGGAGACTTTGTATAAAGCTTTTAACTCTATGACAAAGCCTATTATTGACAATGCTACAGGTGGTTCATTCATTGACCTCTCTTTTCTAGATGCTTCTAACATGCTGAATAGAATGACCAAGAAGATTTAGGCTTGGAACACTATGGATTCTGTAGTGGATAGCCCGACTGTTGCTGGTGGTATTACTGTGGTGTATCATAGAAGGGATGAGGATCAAGATCAGGACATAGCCCAGTTGAAGACGCAGATGGACTTACTGGCCAAGCATCTGCTATTCGACAAGACTGAAATGGCTAAGGCTATGGAATTTAAGGGTACTGTGTCTATAGGTGCTGATGCTGAGGCAAACTATATGAGTAATCAAGGGGGTTTCTAAGGAAATATTAAAGGGAACCAAGGTCGAACTTTCAATGACAAGCCTGATTATAAAGATAGGGAGCAAGGACATTGGAGAAATAATAATAACAGGAGTGGTTTATATATTCCTCCTGTGAGTCAGGATGCTGCGATGACTAGTTCTGGCAAGATTTCCATGGAGGACATGATGGAAAAGTTGTTGAAGGGAGTTAAAGCTACCAACTCGGGGGTAACTACTATAAAAAGTGAATTTTCAACCCTCAGTCAGTTAGTTAGTTCACACTCTGCTTCTATTAAGCAGTTGGAGCAATATATAAGCCAACTGTTGCCAACTCTAAACCAGAGAAAAGCTGGTGCTTTACCTAGTGATACTGTTCAGAACCCGCGGACTGAACGCTCTTATTTGGTGATTACCACTGGAAGTGAAAAGATATTACCTGGCCCTTCTATGGGCAAAGCTATAGAGAAGAAGGCAAATTTTAATGAATCAGAAGGAAGCAATCCAGTGGAATCTGAGAAGATTGATGGTTTTGTTGATATTTCAGAGAAAGAAGATAAAAAAGGGGAAGTGGTATTAAAAGAAATGCCAATACCACCACCTCCCTTTTCTCAGAGACTGAAGAAGAAAGCAGACAATGAAAAATTTAGCAAGTTCATGGCAATAATGAAACAACTGACAGTGAATGTGCCATTGATGGAGGCACTTGAGCAAATGCCAAACTATGCTAAATTTATGAAGGAATTGCTAACAAAGAAGCGGAAGGTAAGAAGTGAGCCAGTGTAGAATATCCACCACTGTAGCGTTGTTTCTTCACAATCCTTACTACAAAAAAAAGCCTGACCCTAGAGAATTTACCTTACCGTGCACAGTTGGGTCCATGAAGTTTACCAACACTTTATGGGACTTAGGAGCAAGTATTAATTTGATGCTCCTTGATATCTACAAGAAGTTTGGATTAGGGAAACCTACCCCCATAATGATGCATCTTGTAATGGAAGACAGGTCGGTGAAACGACCAGTAGGTATATTGCACGATGTGTCATTGAAGGTGGATGACTTTATTCTGCCTGCAGACTTCGTGATATTGGATTGTGATGTTGATTTCGAGGTACCCATCATCTTGGGTAGACCATTATTAGCCACGGTAAGAGTGTTGGTTGATATGGAGCTCAATGAGTTAAAGTTCAGGTATGGAAAAAGAGAGGCCAAATTTAAAATGCATCATCCTATGAAGCGGTTGGAGGAGATAAATATCTTTTCGATCGTTGATGTATTCTAGGAAGATGGTAATAAGGTAGTGATATGGTATCTTGATGAAGTCTGAGTAGTCAAGATAATCAAGTCGTGCCGCGATGTTAAATGAGGCGATGTTTGGAAGGCACCCCAATGTTTTAATTTTATTGCACTTGTATTTTTAATTTTTGTAGCTAAGAGTTGTAAAAGGGAGGTGAACTAGTTTTAGTCAGCTTCAGAAGGTTTACATCAATTTTGATGGGCTGTCACAAGTATGACAAACCATGAGAAATGGCATTTAAATAATCAAGTCAAAGCCTTATTCTGTTAAGGCTGACAAAAATTTTGAAACGCCATCCAGTATCTGACGTGCCGTCAAAATGCCATCAAACGAGTTAAGCGTAGCTTTAAAATTTTGGGATAACCTAGCCCAACAACAGCTGTTCACATTCTCGCATACTTTAGATATTTTCTCTTCCAGTTATGGTTTTCTTTCCTTAGAGAGTTATTTCCCTTCCTTTCTCAAATTTAATCCCTTCTAAGGAAAAATTGTAAGACTTTCCTTGTTGAAGCCTGAGAGTTAAGTTAAGAAATCCTCTTTCTTTCTCATCTCAGTCTTCTTTCACTCAAAATTCTAAGTGCTCAGAGTACATCAGCTAAGTGTCGACTTCCAGGTATGAGAAAAACCTCAAATTTATATTTCTTTGGTTCAATTGTTAAATACAAGAAACCTTGGTTTCAAAGGGGTAAGCTGAACCCATTAACATGCTTCAAGACCCTTCAAAAACTAGGTTTTGTAGGGGTATGCAGTATAATCGCGTGGAAATATCAGTAAAGAACATGACCTAAGTTGAAATTGAGAATAATGGTAGAATAAAAATCAAGTAAAAAGAAGTTAGAAATTGTAATGTTGTCTGGCGGCAATTTTCACGGTCTTTCACCTGTGTGACGGCCATTCAAAAATGCCATCAAAAGATGAGAAATTTGTAGATTCTGGATAAGGTTGATGATACTTTTGATGCACCGTCACCCTTGTGACGGCAAGTCAGAAAGGCCATCAAACCTGGGAACTAAAAACAATATTGATTTTAAACTGAGGTGATCTTTCTTTCTTTCTTGTTTGATTATGAGTACTAATTGAGGATTTATACATTGTACAAAATTGAGCATGGCACCCAAGAGGAAGAATCCAACCACACCCAAGAAAGCAGCTAAAGAGAGTGTACCTCGATAACTTTTCACTGAGGACTCTGATTATGAAGAAGAGGACCCTTTGCTCATATGGAAAATAAAGAGGACTGGTCCAAAGAATCTGCCTCCACCTAAGCATATTGAGGTGGAGAATACTGATGATACTGAGGTGAAAACCTCATCTGAACAAGATTTGGAGGAACAAGGATCAGAACACACTGATCAGGTGTCTGAGAGCACTGAACAAAAAGTTGAAACTGAAGATTCTGAGAGGCCTGCAGCTGAAGAAACTGAGTCTAAATCACCATATTCTGAGCATTAAGGTGATAAGGATCCTCCAGTACGGGGAACTTTGGTGAAATGAAAAAACCCCAAGGTTAGGAACAATGTGAGATGGGAAATCCCTAGGGATAAAATGATCTATTTGGATGGACTTTATAGAACAGATCGACGAAGTACCAGAAAGCCAATTCTAAAGGAGAAGAAGATTATCACTACAAGGTTGATCAGATGCCCTGAGGTGATGCATAAACTCAAGGAGTATGGCCTGGAGTCGACTACTTGGGGAAGCAGTGTTTACTGTCCTTCATTGGTCCAGGAGCTCTATGCGAACTACCAAGCTATGGTGGAAAATATGTTCAAAGAAGGGGATACAACTTCAGGTAAGCCTCTTCTGACCAAAGTTGCAGTACGTAGAGTGAGGGTGGATGTATCAGATGCCACCATAAACAAGTATCTTTATGGGCCATCCTTCATCCTATGAGCCACCTCACCGGCATTATATGCCCAGTTGAAGCATCAGTAAAATCAGCGCAAGTGGATAGCGACTCTCATAGAAGATGGGGAGCCAGAGTGGTTGAATAATCTGGCAGAAAAGATTACCAAAGTATCTTTAAATTCAGAGGAAAGATTTTGGTGGGGTTTAATATGGATTCATCTGATACCCACCGAAGGAGAACATATTAGGGGATGATCGAGAAATATTGATTTCAAGCTTAATAGATAGAACCCTCTTGGACTTTGGAGAAATTATAGCAGAAGAGATCAAGATTCGACTAGCAAGACCTGATGCTGCATATCCATTCCCATGTCTGATCACTAGATTGTGTGAAGCAGCTCATGTACCTGACATTTCAGGTATTGATGATGAGATACATGCCAAGAAAACTCACAACCATGTCAGCAAAAATGAAATTCAGCTGGGCTTGTGACTTGATTAAGATGCAGTTGGTGCAGCAGATCCTCCAGTCACTGAGATTGTTGCAACACCAGATGTGGGGGTAAAAAGCACCAAAACTGTACCACCACCAGCAGCATCACATTCAGCGCAGGCAGGTTCAGTACCTCAAAGTGAGCTGACTGCTACAGCTCCTCCAATAGCAACAAGGTCGGCATTTTAGCCGATTGATATCAGGAAGGTGTCCAGGTAAGAGAATTGGCGCGAGGTGAAACTACAGGCCTTCGCCAAACAATTTGCTGTTGCTGTAGACAAAAGAGTCAAAGTTGTACTCGATGTTGCACTAGAACCTTTCATGACCTTGCCTGGGCGCATGGCAGATCATGAGAAGAGATTCGATGCTCGGGTAAAAG
This sequence comes from Capsicum annuum, assembly GCF_002878395.1. Classification (NCBI taxonomy): domain Eukaryota; kingdom Viridiplantae; phylum Streptophyta; class Magnoliopsida; order Solanales; family Solanaceae; genus Capsicum; species Capsicum annuum. The sequence goes on along the minus strand of NC_061113.1, from coordinate 110,173,621 downwards.
AGATGACAGATGCTGATCTCACTACTTTCAGGGCTGCATTAGACAAGGTGAAGGCTGAGGTTGGGATGCTACCGCAGCACCTAATTATGGTTCCAACAGGATCATCCATGCATGATATAATGGAAGACATTCCTATACTTGATCTTATTGTGGATTCCCTAAAGGAAAAGAAAAAAAAGGGGGAAAATAAAGGCAAAAGCAAAAGAGATGAGCCTGATAGTGAAGAAGAGAGAAAGGCTAAATAGAAAGCAAAGAAGAAGGCAGAGAAGGAGAACTTGAAAAGTGCAAGACTGGAGTCTCTGGCTGACACGGAGAAGTGGGAAGCAGCCATCAGAGCTAGAGATGTAGGTTCTTCATCGAGCCAGTCTTCAGCTACTATAAAGGCAGATGCTACAAGTGGAGAAAAGATAGCTGATGATTAAATGGCAGGGTCAAAGACCCAGGACCCACAGGCTAGACTATTTTTAGGTATATCTTAACTCTTGGTGCTTTTTATTTCTTGATTTAAAGTTGAGGATATAAGGAAAATGTTGTTGTAACACGTTTTGTGGATAATTAGGAGTAGTCCAAATACTTGAGGTAGTTAGCTCATTTTGTGAATTTTGAGTACCTCTCTAGTGTTCTAATATGTTGTGAACTTTGTGAAGTGCATCTTGTGTGACCACTGTGTATCTATTTGTGGTACTAGCGTGACAAATAAATAACCTGTAGAAAACAAATGCATGAAATGGATGAGTAGTGATGTGCTATATACTTGTGTGCCATGTGCGTGTAAGGTCTTACTCAGTTCCCATTGTGCGTTGAATCTAGAACTTGCCCAGTTAGTCATGTCATAGTCATAGGATAGGCGTTTAGGAAAGGATCATAGGTGGTTTTTGCATGTTAACCCATTTTAGCTTAAATGACCATCAAAGTGTGAACAATATCCCTTGATCCCTTTTTGAGCCTAAATAGCCTAATTCTTTTTGGTACACCTTTCACCTTCCCATTATATCATAATGAACCTGTTTTGGCCATGGTCCTCCTTGGAAACTGTGCACCTTGACTTAGGCAAATAGCCTAAGTTGAGGGTGGCTACTATAGGGGTGCATGATGCATTATGATTATGAAGAGAGGTAAAATAAGGAAAATGAATAACAAGTAGGGTTTAGTGAAAAAGAAAATACAAAAGAGAAAACTGAAAAACTTGATCTAATGCTTAAACAGATAGCACCCATCTTGAAAATACTTACAAATAAAATAGGGAAGAAAAGAAGGTCAAAAATTTAAACCCCGTAAGTTAATGTAGTGCCAAGGAGGTTTAGTCACTATGAAATACCCTTGAATGTCATACCATTCCCTAGCCTACGTTACAAGCTTAGAAAAGCCCTATAGTGATCCTAACTGACTTATCTAAAGACTTCGGTACTGACTATAAGGGCAAGCCTATGGCATTCGATATGCAACGTTGGAACTTCGTTCTGAGAGTAAGTCGTATGTTCATCCCTATGTCTATACATATGAATCTAATTAAGAAAGGGATTTATTTTTTGTGAGGGCACAACAGGTATGTTGCTATTAACTGCTTTGTTCGGAGAATGTAATTTGGGTATGTGTTAGGTTGTTATTGCAGAGATTTTTGCCATATCTAGATGCTTGTGAGTTACATGGTTGTTTTCAAATATTAGACACAGTTGATTTTATTTTGATTGATCATGGAGATGGTGCATGTATTCTGAACTAATATTAGTAGTTAGCTGTCTAAAAGTACTTTGTTTACTCCTAGTTATGTTTTGGTTGCTTGAGGACAAGTAATTGTTTAAGTTGAGGGTATTGATGTGTGAGCCGATGCTAACACATTTGAAGCTTTTAACTCTGCATAATTGTGAAGTCTTAAGCAACTTTCATTTTTTTTGATCGTTTTTGTGTGTTAATGCAGATACAAGTGATCGAGGTGGAAACCAAAGGAATAAAGAATAAAACAGTTAAAATCTGGTGGAAATAAGCTAAAATATATCTGACGCTCATTTTGAAGCGTTGTCATACATAAGATAGGCTATCAAAGTCTTCGTCAAGATTAGACAGAACCTAAGAAGATTAGATGAACTGTGACGATGATTCAAAAGGGCCATCAAATATTTGACATCTCGTCAAAATCGTCGTCAACCAGAGGGCAGAGTACGATGATTTCCAGTGAAGTGTGATGCTAGTTTGCAAGCGCCGTAAAGAATTTTGACACACCATCATGTTTTCCGTCGGAAGAGTCAGAAGATAATAATTCACTAAAGCCTTTGACGACATCTCTCACACGTCGTCAGACATCTGACACGCTGTCAAGATCGTCGTCGTCCAATTCGAAGAGAAAACTAAAACTTTAATTTTATTTCCTTATTTAAGGTTGACTATTTAAAGACTTGTTTTAGGGTTTTTAAAGTGAATCGGTCATTATCTATCAGACATTAACCCTGAGAAGAGAGGGACATACATTGCTCTCTTTCATCAATTATTCTTCTTGTTTCTTATCAACTATTTTTGGTTTTCCACCATGTGATTAAATTGAAGGAACTACTTGTTATTTTTTTCATCTATTCGTAATTTTATCCTTATCATCATGAATTCAACTTATTATTTTGTTCGTCAAATCATGAGCGACTAATTCTATTAGCCGGAGTTATGGGATCCATGGATTAGGGTTTGATATGATGCTAGGTGTTTAACGGAATCAAAGAGTAGTAGAACATCTTGAAATTCTGTTGTTTTAACTGAAATCTAGTGGTTGCAAACATTAGATTATGCCTTAGGTTTTATTTACTTCTAATGGAGAAATAGACTAAAGGTTGTGAATTACCAACGGGGACTCAGAAGCTACCAACCTTCTGTTTAATAATTGATGTAATAACTGGATTAATCTACCTGAGATAACATCCTAATGGATATAGATAAGTTATCTAAGTTCATGAGAATTAGATAATAAATTTTCTGGTGAGGTTGAGAGATAAGTCAGATAGTCAAGGATATCCTGCTGTTTCTGGTGAGGTTGAGAGATAAGTCAGATAGCCAAGAATCCAACGCATGACCTAGTATTTGTTAACTCCCAATACCCATGGTGAACATAACTCTGGTTTCTCATTTATATTGATTACAACACTAAAATATAGAAAGTGAAAATTGTCTCTCTGTGAAATTTAAAACCCACCTTCAGAAACAGTAAACTACCAGTAAAGCATTTTGTAAACAAATCGAAGTTCACACCCTATTCCCTATGCGATTCAACCCCAACCTAGTTGGGTTTTATATTGACAATGACCGATTACACCCATACAAGTGTGTAATTTGAGCGTTATCAGATACAGCCTTAAAACATGGACATTTTACTTTTTAATTGGGTGTTTTCGGAGGCCTTTACATTTTCATAGCGCCGCCAGTTGAGAGGCTATTACCTTATATAGCCCTGCCCGTCGAGAGGCTTTTACATTCTCATAGCCCCAATAGTTGAAAGGCTTTTATATTTTCATAGCCCCGCCAGTCAAGAAGCTATTACCTTTCAAAGCCCTGCTAGTCGAGAGGCTTTTACATTTTTACAGCCCCGTCAGTCGAAAGGCTATCACCTTTTAAAGCCCCGCTAGTCAAGAGGATTTTACATTCTCATAGCCCCACCAGTCGAGAGGCTCTTACAGTTTCATAGACCAACCAGTCGGGAGGCTATTACCTTTCAAAGCCCCACCAGTCGAGAGGCTTTCATATTTTCATAGCCCTACCAGTCAAGTAGCTATTACCTTTCACAGCCCTGCCAATCGAGAGGCTTTTACATTTTCATAGCCCTGCCATTCGAGAGGCTATTACCTTTTAAAGCCCCGCCAGTCAAGAGGCTTTTACATTCTCATAGCCCTACCAGTCGAGAGGCTATTACCTTTCAAAGCCCCACCTATCGAGAGACTTTTACATTTTCATAGCCCCACCAGTCGAGAAGATTTTACATTCTCGTAGCCCAGCTAGTCAAAAGGCTTTTACATTTCATAGCCCCGCTAGTCGAGACCTTTTAAAACCCCACTAATTGAGAAGCTTTTTACATTCTCATAGCCCCAACAGTCGAGAGGCTATTACCTTCCAGCTATTTTACTAATTGAGAGGCCATTACCTCATCAGTTGATGACCATATTCTTCACTGACAATTGAGGACGACCATCACATAATCTCCGTAGACAATCGGAGATAAAATCAACATTCGTCTCCATAGACATTGGATACGTCATGCATCAAGTCTTCGTAGACAATCGAAGACATCATTATTCATCACAGTCTCCATAAATAATCAGAGATAACAATCAACATCAGTCTCCATAGACAATTGGAGATGTCATCAATTCTTCGTATACAATGAGAGACATGATTCATCACATAGTCTCCGTAGACAATCGAAGATGACAATCAGCATCCGTCTCCATATACAATTGGAGATATCATCAAGTCTTCATAGACAATCGAAGATACCATCATCCAACATCAGTCTTCGTAAACAATCGAAGACGTAAATCAACATCCATCTCCATAGACAAATGGAGACATCATGCATCAAGTCTACGTAGACAATCAAAGACATCATTATTCATCACAGTCTTCATAAACAATCGGACACTACAGGCAACACCAGCCTCCACAGAAAAATGGAGTGCCATGCATCAAGTCTTCGTATACTATCTAAGACATCATCAATCATTCCATTCTTCGTAGACAATTGGAGACGACATTCAACATCAGTCTTCGTAAATAATCAAAGATATCATACAATCAAGATAGTTTTCATATACAATCAAAGCATCACTCATTTATAGTCTTTATAAATAATTGAGGAGGACAATCAACATCAATCTCCATAGACAATTGGAGATATCATTCATTAAATCTCCGCAGACAATCGGAGACGTCCTTCATTTTCTAGTCTCCGTACACAATCAGAGACATCTTTCATTCATAGTCTTCATAGACAATCGAAGATGACAATCAATATCAGTCTCCATAGACAATTGGAGATATCATCCGTTAAATCTCTATAGACAATTAGAGGTATCTTTTATTCTTAAGTCCCCATAGACAATCGGAGATGCCATACATCTTTTCAATCAGAAATACAATCCACAACAAGACATTTCTTTTCTTTCCTAGAAGACAATGTTAGCCATTAGTCATACACTAGGGTAAATTTTAAAAATCGTCTCAAAATTTACCCTATTTTATTTTTTGAACTACATTGACCTCATTTTTATGACACTCGAGATATATGGGAAGCTCTATGCATAGTTCGGTCATAAAAACCTCACAATTATTCTTTCTCCTAGCAAGTACATAATCTTACATCCCCAGCATCTCACAACTCGATACTGAGGCAATTGTTAAAGGAACATCGGGAATAGATGAACACTTTTGTTCTTAAATAGTCCATATTTCATTAATTACTTCACACGGTCTCTTACTTTTAATAGCATGGCAATTTGACTAATCTTTTGAACTACACCCGACCTGATCCTAATGTAACTCGAGGTATGTAGGCAGCTCTAAATTAGAGTTCGGTCGAATTTTTATCAAAATTATTTTTTGTCGAGAAAAATTAGCTACACGTTAACTTTTTCGTTTGAGGTCTTCTACATCACTTTCAAATAAAAAGAGAAAAGTGTTGACGTCGAAATTTTACTCCTCATGCTTAAAATTAACGTCTTCAGGCTTTCTGACTGTTAAAGAGCACAAAATACAATTTTCACATCTTTTTTATAATTGTTGATAAATTATTGATAATCATCCTTACTTTAGAATCTTTGTCAATTTGTTGTCGTGTTTTTACTTTTCATAATTTATTAATAATCCTCCTTATATTAGGATTTCTATCAATTCATTATTCTTTTAAAAAATTTAAAATTATTTGCACACGTACACGACATGACATCATATTTTTATAACATTTTAAAAAATTAAATTACATTTTTTAATATTTTCAACATTCTTTATATTTTTCATAATTACAAATCAATACCTGCATTTTGTATATTTTTTACGGTCTGCAAATTCTAATTCAGATCAATTATTTTTACACAGTATAATAATTTAATGTCTTTTCGCATCTGACAACGACCACACAATAATGTCTTGTCACATCTGACAATGACAACTCAATGACACTATCCTTTTGGACAATAACTCTATCCATTGATAAAAAGGATGAACATCCTTTGGTCAATATCCTAAGGACTAAAGAATGTGCTATTATAAAAAGAGGGAACAATCCTTTATCCATTGGATAATAGGAAGTGCCCAATTTTATTATAAATAGGCAAGGGTGGAAGACCATTTTTTATCCTTCTTTCTCTCAAAATAAACACCTATATTTTTTTCTCCCACTACACACATATACATACACTACATAGATATTTCTCTCTCTCTAAAAAAAAAAAACATTGGCTCTCTCCCTCTCTTATTTTCTCTCTCTAGTCTCATCTTTCATACACTTTTTTCCTTAACTGCCATCAAACCGGAGCTTCGGTGAGTTACACCAACAGCAACTCCAAGACGCCGATGAGCTCCCACCCAAAGACCCATGAACCTCGACTTCCAGTCAACCAATAGATCTGCACTATATTGCCATGTGAACCAGTGAGTTTCAGCGAAGTCCGTCACTGCTTCGGCAGAGCTAACGATCGGCAAAGCGCCAATAACCACCCTCACTGGATTGTCCACCTTTACCCCCAATAATTTTAAAGGTTAGTTTTCTCTTTCTAAGATCTGTATAGCTATTGCATTTTCGGCGTTGCTCCACTGAAACATTATTGAAGCCACGCCGAGGGCCTCTACTACTTTATAGTTTCTTTATTTTTGGTGAAATTATTCTTATATTTTCTATTACTGTGTTCATTTTGTAGCAGGTATGAGGTTTTTTGGTTCATTAAGTCGATTAATAATTGTGCTCTTTTTCTCTTTATCTGTTCTTTATGTTGTTACTCTGAATATTGTTTGTTGTTGGCTGAAATGGTGTCTTGGGAGACGCTATTTCTTACTTTATCATTATGCTCAGGATGATGTTTGCTTTACTGTGATTTTGACCAAGATTTGGCCAGAAATTATATTTTCGAAGGCTGCCCCTTTGTTTCTATTGTGGAAAGTTGTGAATTATTGTTCACTGTTCTACTTTTTTACTATTCCTTTATAATTTACTGGGAAAATTTCATCTCTCACATCATTTACACTGATAATGGAAATATCAATTCATGGCCAATGACATTATCTCTCCATCGGATACATGAGGTCACCCCGTAACAAAAGATGGATTTTTATTTCTCAAAGTTTACTTATTTTCATAAAAAATAAATGCTTGGCCAATGATATTATTTTCCGTTGGATTTTTTAGGCCATTCCATTACCAAGATGGACTTTATTTTCCTAAAATATTATTTTTACATAAAGGGCTAACATATGGCCTATGAAAAAATTACCGTCGATTTTTTAGGCCTCCACAAATAAAAAATGGTTATTACGTATATAAATACTTAATAAAAAAATTAAATATTTTGGACGATGATGAAATCTTAAAAATATCACGACAACACGAAGGGTTTTATGATGCACATCTTGACAAGATGATTTAGGATGGCCGATTAATCGAGCAATCACTTCGTAGCCACTGCGTGTCTAAAATTAATCCGAGCACACACTTTGATAAAAAATTTCTATTTTTATGTACATATGGACACATAGTTTCTAGTTTATTTTACTTTGTTACTAACATGTTCATACAGATTTTTCGAGATTGTTTGTCGAAAAATGACATTCAAAAAAAGAATCTTTTCTTTTTATTATTTTCTTGTAATTGTACATATCAAATATAGTGAAAACTTTACCTTTTGGGGTGTTGGGCAGGAGTATTCTTTATCCACATAATACGCGTTTAGGCAAAACTTAGGCCTTTAATATTTAGATAAAAGAATTAAGTTAATCAAGTAATTCACATATTATGTAGTCTTTTCTTCTCAAATAAATCTTTACTTTTCTCCGTAACTTTAATCAAATAAAAATATTGCTTGTAAATAATTTTCCTTTTCATGGCACATCAAAATATATTTCTTTTCATATGTCACAAAAATACTTTCTTTTTCACATGTAATTTATACATTTTTATACATAAGTTTTACATGTTTCTTTTCATACATCACAAAATACTTTCCTTTTCACGTGTAATTTATACATTTTTATACATATCTTTTACATGTTTTTATAACAATAGATTTTATTTGTATATTTAATATACATATACTTTTACATAGTTTTACATTTGTATTGTTTTAAAAGAATTATTTTATACTTAATACACATACACTTTACATTATTTTAAATATTTATACCTCCTCCCTCCTTGATAAGTTTAGTCTTGCTGGGTACCACATTTATGGATCCTGAAGGGTGCGTAACCCCTTTGCTTCGAGATAATTTGAACTCTTACCTAGAGTCTCAATAGGTTTTTGCAGACTAGAACATTAATCATACATATTGACAAATCAATAGGTTTCCTTATTTTCTTTTAAAATTAGGTGGTGACTCTGTAAAAAATTTCAATTCTTTAGAGTCTAATAAGTCATGTTTTGTTTGACCTTGGTGAAAATAGGGCATGACAGACGCTATATCATTTCATGATGTAGGGTCCGAGGACTTTTTTGTTACTCTTGTGTTGCATTAGGTGGTGTGGAACATCATTTGAGTTGTTGTGAAGTGGTGAGCCTCCATCTTTAAGAAAACCCTACCATTTCATTAGGTTTCTTTTCATACTTTGGAAATTATAAATTTCTTTTGTCAGGGTTAGGGGCATATTTCGACTTAGTTTGATATTCTTATTTTAGAGGCTTCGTGGAAAAGTGTTGGGTTTGTTGGTTGTTTTGATTCGTAAAACTTTCATTCAACTTATCTATCCTTCTTATTACTATTTTTGTTGGTTTTTGCTATTTGTTTGTCATCACTCAAAATTAAGGGTCATGATGGCACTCATCACAGCAAACCAGGAGAGTAAGCCTATCACCCAAACTGATACACGAAGAGGTAAAAAGACAAAAATAACCCCAAGGTAAAGCTTCTGGAACAAAGCCGAACTATATAAGTATAACAAATGTGCAAAGAAACATAAACCACAATCGAACCAAAACTCCCAAAATTTGATGTCAATAGTACAAGAACGTATCTAGTACAACTTGAATTAAAATAAAATACATAAGAAATCAAATAGATGAACCTCTTTCTCTGAAAACTATTAAAGACATAGTATAATGATATAGAAAGATAGTAGAAGACATTCGGATGCCTAAATATCATCCACAACCTTAAAAGCTACAACAATCGTTCGAGTCAAGCAACGTGGGGTGCACTCGAACTCGGATCTGCACCAAAAGGGTATGGTAGGAGTGAGTACGATCCACTTATACTCAGTAGGTATCATAGGCTGACCGAGCAAAGTAGAAAATAGGACATACAAAATACACACTAAAGGCACATCACCTACAATCAGTAAATGTTCCACAATGCTATCCTACACTGCTTGAACTAACAGTTCTAAAAGATCACATATATTGCAACAAACACCACCAGGTAGACTACAAGTATACAATATACCACATACAAGTAGGACAAGGAAGGAAAATATACGTACAAGATCATTAAATACCAGAATAAGAAGATGGAACAATTAGATAAATAATAAGTCAAAGAAGAAGTATAATCACATTACCAAAATAATAAAGTAAACACATTAAGAATGATCAACCCCGAAATGGGTTTTTAAAAGAGAATGGAAAATCATAACTTTATTTCAAAAATGTGTTCACCATAATTTTAGGAACCTACAGATGAAAACCAAAGTCAAATCGAGTTAAAAATGAGGTCCAAATTGAAGATAAACCATTTCTAAACCTTACCAGAAAGAACTTTGAAATTCGTTTTAAAATCAAGAATCGATGTTATTTTGAAGATGATATCGAGGAAAAACAAGTAATTATAGAATTAGAAACATTATTTAAGTGACAAGTAGTGAAATTGGGGTTTAAAATCAAGCTCTAAGGTTTTGAGGTTTTGAACAATCAATCAAGAAATTCAACAAAGAAAAGGGTGAATTCTAACCTTAAATCCGAAAGAGAATCAAGAAATGGATGTTAATCTAGCTTCCCAAGTGCCCACAAGCTTCACTTTTAAGTTCTTACACTATTTTATCATTTATCTCTCAAGAAGCAAGGTGACTAATGAGCTAATTCATGACCAAATGGGTTTATTTACACCCCTCATAGGTAATCAGACATTGCTATTGCATACCCAGGAAGCAAGAGGAGGTATGGCGATCACCAACGCCCTTAGCGCGATCGCACTACCCTCTCTGTACACCTGGTGTGATTGCTATTCAAGTGGCGATCATATATGTACCAAAAATTAGTTGAAACTTGGAAGTTCTTCCACTTTTCCGCCAAGGCCTCGAGATTCATTCAAAATCCGATTGCGCAAATGAACTATGTAACCACACAATATCAGATTCTCTAAATTTAATGGCGATATTATATTTTTGGAAAAAATATCATTTTCACAAAGTTGACTCCCGAAACCCGAAATCACAATTTTCTAAATTGACGGTTGAAATGAGATTTAAAGGCCTTAAAACTGCACCAAACATGTTACCACCTTAAAATTGATGTTCTAGATCAGCTAAAATAGTTCGTTCAGTCATCCATTACACTGATCAAAACATACCACAAAATTTTATAATAAGGCTGTCGAAGCATCCAAAAACTATAATATTGCATAACAGGCACCAAAATTCATCGAGAACCATGCTGATCACCTCTAAAACCTACAAATACCACAATACAACTATGGGGAGGAATAAAATAGTCAAATCACACAAAAACATATATTTAATATGTTTCATCAAATTTTTAGGTCATTACATCATCCACCAATAAAAATCTAGTTCATCCACAAATTAAGACAAAGAAATACCTGAATCAATGAAGAGCTGGGGATAAGAACTATGCATATTAGACTCTACCTCCCAAGTAGACTTCTCTATAGGTCAATGTCACCACTGAACCTTAACCACAAGGATAACTCTAGAATGCTACCATCTAACATCCCTAGCCAAAATTGAGACTTGCTCCTCAACAAAAGATAAACACTCATCTAAATTAACTAACTCCCAATGAGTAACATGAGCACATCAGGAATGTAACAACAAGGCATAGAAACATGAAAAACTTGATGAACGACTGATAAATTTGGGGACAAGGCCAACTTATAAGCCATATCACCATTGTTCCGATGAATATCAACTGGACCAATATACCTGGGAATAAGCTTTCCTCGCTTTCCAAACCCCATCATACCCTTCATGGTTGAAATACAAAGAAAAACATAGTCGCCAACATCAAATCTCAAGGTACGAAGTCTACAGTCTGCATAATACTTTTGCCTACTCTAAGCCACTTGAAGTCTATCCTAAATGATCCAAACTCTATCTACAGACTCATGAAGCAAGTCTTACCTCAAGGTCTAAGCTCAATAATATCAAACTAACCCACTGGAGAGAGACACTGCGTACCATACAATACCTCAAAAAGAGCCATATAGATATTGGAATGGTAGTTGTTATTATATGCAAACTCTATTAAAGCCAAAAATTGCTCCCGCAAGCCCCCCAAAATCCATAACACAAGCACTGAGCATATCCTCTAAAACCTGGATAGTCTGCTCTAACTAGACATTAGTCTGGGGTGAAATATTGTGCTAATATCAACATCAATACCTAACTCATCCTAAAAAGTCTTCCAAAAGTGAGATGTAAACACTGAACAATGATCTAAAATAATAGACACAGGCACACCATGAAGATGCACAATTTCACGAATGTAGATACGAGCCAACCTCTCAACAGTGAAGGAAACTTACACTAGAATGAAATAACCAAACTTTGTCAACAAATCCATGATAAAAAAAATGCTCTAACAACTATGCAATGTACGAGGAAAACCATTCATGAAGTCTATAGCAATTTGTTCCCATTTTCACTTAGGAATAAGTAGCCTCTGAAATAAACCACCAAGTCTCATATGCTCGACCTTGACTTGATGACAACAAAGGCAACAAGCTATAAAGTCCGCTAAATCCTTCCTCATTCCACCCCCACCAGTAATCATGCCTCAAATCATGATACATCTTAGTCACTCTCAGATATATAGAATATCTAAAAAATTGGCCTTCTTCAAAAACAATCTAATCTTATTACCCATCCTCAGCATAAAACCTTGTCCTCCAATACTCAAAATTTTATCTCAATCAAGCAAGGCTTCCTTACCCTCACCACACAACACCTTATTTTGAATCTATCTCAATCCTGCACAATTATACTGATGAGCTCGAATCTACTCCATCAAAGGAGACCTAGCCTTCACAAATTCCAAAACATACCCAGGTATTTAAATATCAACACAAACTATTTGGTTAGCTAATGAATAAACCACTAAGGTTAAAGGCCTCTCTTGGGTCAAAAGATGCACCAAGCTACCTATGTTATTCATCTTTCGACTCAAGGTATCCGCAACCATATTAGCCTTCCATGGATGATAGAGAATAGTCAATTCATAATCCTTAAGCAACTCAAGCCGATGAGACTGCATCATATTAAGATCTCACTTGATAAAGAAGTACTGAAGGCTAAAATAATCCAAGAAAATCCCACAACAGACCCCTTACAAGAAGTTCTCCACAGCTACTAAGACAAAATAATCGCACATAACTCCAAATAGTGGGTAGGGTAATTCACCTCATGGGGCTTCAACTGATGAGATACATAGGTAATCACCTTGCTATTCTGCATGAACACAAGACCTAACCAAACACATAAAGCATCAGAAATAATCCTCCTTGGGAAAAGTCAAGATAGGAGCTAAAGTCAACAAATTCTTGATCTTTTGAAAGCTCTCCTCACAAGCATCAGACCACTAAAAATAAATTTTTTCTGAGACAACTTGGTCAATAAAGTTGCAGTGGATCAAAAACCCACAACAAAACACCAAAAATAACCATACAACTAGATAAAACTCCAAATCTCAATGGATAAAGTAGGTCTAGACTAATCAAGAACTGCTGGAGCCTTGACTAGATCAACCATAAAACAATCCTTAGTCATCATGTGACCGAAGGAAAAAATAGACTCAACTCAAACTCATACTTAGAGAACCTTGCATACAACTTCTTATCCCTAAATATCTAAAGCACAATCTACAAATGTACCTATTCTTAAGCATACTCCTAAAATAAATAAGGATATTATCTATGATACAATGGCAAAAGAGTCGAGATATAGTCAAAATACCCATTCATCAACTCCATAAAAGCGGTTGGGGCATTGGTCAACATAAAAGAAATGACCAAGAACTCATAATGACCATATCGAGTTCAAAAAGTTATAATCGGAATATTCGAAGCTCTAATCCTTAACTGGTGATAACCAAATCCCAAATCAATCTTCGAAAATACTAGACACCCTAAAGATGATCAAATAAATCATCAATGTAAGAAAAAAGATATTTATTCTTAACTGTCACCTTGTTCAATTATCGATAATAAATACACATACATATGGACCCATTCTTTTTATTCACAATTAAGACAGGTGGACCCCATAGTGATACACTAAGTTAGATAAATCCCTTATCTAATAATTCCTGTAGCTGATTCTTCAATTCCTTCAACTCAATTGGGTCCATCATATAAGAAAGAGTAGAAATAGGCTTGGTGCTTAACTCAACATCAATAGAAAAATTAATATCATAATACAAAGGCATAGTCGGCAAATTTGTAGGGAACACATTCACAAAATCACAGACAACACGAATAGAATCTAAGAATGGAGGTAAAACAATAATTGTATCTTTAATACATGCCAAATAATCTAAATATCCCCTCTCAACCAATCTACAAACCTGAACATAAGATATGAACCTTTTAGGACCAAAATGAAGCGCACCCTTCCAAGATATTCTTAGCACAGTCGGTAAAGTTAAGTCACGGTCTTAGTATAATAATCTAAGACAGCATAATAAGAAGCGAACGAATCCTTACTCAAAATAATATTGAAATCAACCATATCTAACATAAGTAAATTGACCTAATTTTGATGGCCAGAGAAAGTCACAACACAAGATCGATACACCCGATCCACAACTAAGGAATCTTATATAGGGTTAGATACATAAATAGGCAACGCAAGAGGATTACTAACCAAATCAAAACCCACAGTAAAATATACAGACACATAAGAGAAAGTCGATCTAGGATCAAATAACACAGATTTAGATCTAAAGTAAATGATTGTGATACCTATGATCACAATATTGAAAGCCTGTGCCTCTAGCCTGGTAGGTATAGAATAACACTGACTATGACCACTAACTGGCTGAGTAGCCTTTTGAAGACTAATACATACTTACTACCTCTGCCACTTTCACATCTGGCAGAAACCCTACCTCTCATAGCTGAAATAGGAGTAGCTCTAATCACATGATGGAGACAATCCTTATCCAAATGGCCAACCTTTTGAGACATAAGAAACCTATATAGTCCACCTCAATAGGAGAAGATATCACTGGGTATGGAAAGCCACCCTCTACTAGCCTACCCAGATACCAATGACAACCTCTAAAATATGTACTAAGAGGAGCTTGACCTCTAAACTCACCAAAATGGTGCACCTTCTTGGCGCCTCTCTAAGATGCTCACAAAATTCCCTCATTCATCTTACCAAGATCCATTATACTTCAAAAGGACACTCTAAATCCTATAATAAGAGACATAGCCAACTAAAGGGAGACATCCGACCCCTTTACAAACTTTTGAATCTTTTCAGACTTGGTAAAAATACTAGCATGAGAATATCTAGACAAGGAATGGAAGCATGCCTCATATCAACTACAGTCATGGAGTTTTACTCCAGGCGATTAAATTTATCTCAAATTCGATCCCTCAAACTATAAGGCACAAGCCTCTCTAAAAAGGCACTGGCAAACTAATCCCATGTCAGCTTAGGAGAATCAAAAGGTCTACAACCAATAAGCAACCTCCACCAATCTCTAGCAACATCTCTTAACTGATAGGTAGTATAACCAACCCCATGCGACTTGGGCAAGTATAAATTATGCAACTTCTCTCGATAATCAATTAGGAATTCATAAGCATCCTCATCCACCACACTACTAAATCTAAGAGGACCCAAGTAAGTAAATCTCTTAAACCTCTTTTGATCCTCAAAAGACATAATAGTGCTTGTAGCAAGAGGAGGTATAATGAATTTGGCAAGTTGAGATCCTATTTGAAGAGGTAACATAGCATTGAAACTGGAATAAAGCTCGGGGTCTAAGGAGTACCCAAAATAGAATCAAGTCCAACTTGATGATCCACACTAAGAACTAGAGGAACACCCATCATAACCAAAGAAGAACAAGTTAAGTGGGTCAACAAATGCACCAACAACCCCTCTAAGATTAGAGTGGATGAACTCTGAGGAACAGGAACTAAAATATCAACCCCGATATGTTCAACCTAAAGCTCAAGGGAGAGTCCTATAGAACTACTCCTAGACAGGACTGATCCATAAGCCCGTCCACTCCCTTAAGTCTATCCACAACTCGAGGCTTTCCCTCTAGGAGAAGGCTCCATATCTCTAACCTTGTAGGACCTAGTCAACACCATCTACACAGAAAGAATGAAACACGGCTCAAATCACAAGGTATATAAGAAATTTAGATGATAACTAATAAAATAAGGAAAATTTCCTAAAGACATCTTATAGCCTCTCAAAGATACATACAGATGTCTACATACTGTTCTGTGAGACACTATTAAATATCCCATTCTTACAATATTGAGACTAATAAACTTGGCTAATTTGATACCAATTTGTCATAACCTATAATTAAGGTTCATTATGGCACTCATCACGATGAACCTTAACTAGTAATCCTATCACCTAAACTGATACAAAAAGAGGTAAAACAACAGAAATAGACCAAGGTAAAGCTTTTACAAAAAAGCTAAACCATATGGTATAACAAATATAGAAAGAAACATAATCCAGAATCATGTCATAACTCCCAAAATGTGATGTCAACGGGATAAAAACATATCTAGTAGAACTTAAATCCAAATAAAATACATAATAAATCCAATATATACAACTCTTTCTCTAAAAACTAGTAAAACATAGTCTAATGATAAAGAAAGATAGATAAAGAAATCTAAACACCTGAAAATCATACACTACCTCAAAAAATTAAATAATTCTCCCGAGCTAAGCAATGTGAGCTGCACCCAAACCTGGATCTACACTAGAAGGGTATAATACGAGTGAGTATGGTTTATTTATACTCAGTATGTATCATAGGCTAACAGAGAAAAGTAGGAAATAAGTCATACAAAATACACACTAAAGGTACATCACCTACAATCAGAAAATATTCCATAATGGTAGCCTATATTGCTTGCACTAACAGTTCTAATATGTTATATATGTTGCATAAAACACCACCGAGTATAACACAAGTATATAATACACCACATATAAGTAGGACAAGGAAGGAAAATATACATATAATATCATCAAATACCAGTATAAGAAGATGGAACAAATAGATAAGTAATAAGTCAAAATAGAAGCACAATAACATCATAAACATAATGAAGTAAACATAACAAGAATTATGATGATGATGATGATAGTAATGCACGAGGTTGTAGCATAACCTTCATATACACGTATGGATAAAAGCCTCTCAATATAGGACAGATGGTGGTTCATCAACCCATATACAAATCCACATTACATATCTTTCTACCAACACATCCCTCAGGGAGGTTTCTATAAGATTTTGTAATATCTCCTTCCTGGCACATTCCTCATAAAGGGTTTTAAAAAGTGTTGCCAAAATTTCTTAGATATTCCTGATGTGCAGAGGAAACATGGTACTTTTGATGAATAAAACAAATAATTTATGCCTGGACTTTGATTATTTTTATGGATATGATATGGTTTTGTTATTGTTGTAGGTGAAACCAGTAAATAATGGTCTTGGAATAAAATTTGAAGAAAAACCACCAAAAAGATGAAGTCTACAGATGGTATGAGTCAGCCTATAAATCGTTAACATATCATATGGCTCATATGACTAACTTATAAGGAAAATAATAATAAAAGCCAAGCTGTAAATCTAAGTGAAGGAAAGATACGATTGGAGCATATGAATCGTAAGATAAGACTACGAGTCTGGAGAAGCAGCCGTCAAGAGAATAAAAACCAAAGTTAGATTAAAAAGTAAAGTCATACAAGAAGATGAGTCAAGATCTGAGTATGAATTGCATTAACCAACGATAAGTAGATCACTATCCAGAGCTTAAAAAAATAATGTGCATGTAGTGGCAAGTTAAGATCACGAGTTGTATGTTCAAGGTCTGATTCATGAGAATGAGTCATAGAGACAACAGAATCCTGAAGCATTGCAAGATCTCTCACTATAAAGCTTGTGACTAGCATAATACGACTAATAAGAATACCTTATGAGTGGACGACGCGAGTCATACCTTGTGCCAACTTATTTTTCCCATTCCATTTTAATTAGGATTTCTGGGTTATTTTGAGATGCTATAAATACCTTAGGTTTATTCCTTTATTAGGTTTCATTCTTTGACATTCTTTTACATCCTTTAACATATTTTTAAGCACTTTTACATACTTTACATTATTCTTAAGATTTTTGGGTTTCGATTTAATTGAAGTCTTTAGATTTTCTCTCTCCCATTCTTGTGCAATTAATTACATATTTTCCTTATTGACTATTATGGATTATTGCATGAACATGAACAATTAATTTCATTTTCTAGAGTTTTAGGAACCCTGGTGGATTAACTACATAGATGAAGTGGGAGACACATCTATTCTAACATGATTGCATGGAGCTTAATCTTCTTCAGATTAATTGACCGCAGAGCTAGTGTATAATCTTGAGGATTGCTGGTATTCAAGAATGTCCTCACAAGGGAGTTTGAGATTAGAAAAAGGGGATTAAGATAATAATTTGAGATTCACGTCTATTTTATAATTCATCTATCTTATCTAATCATTTTGAGACTCAAAAGGTGAAAGTTGAAGTAAAGTCATAGACAATGAGCAATAAGGAGATGATATGACACTTAAAGGTTAAGGGTGAGATTTATCAACACATTCACTAGAAGATTTATGATACATAGATTATGGGCTTTAAATTTAGAGCAGTAGAATAGGTGGGTTGAACACGAGAAATTTATGGAGTTGAGAAGCCAGTCAAACACAGTCCTAGTGTTCATCTTATACTATTTACAAACCCAAAGAATTCTAGATTTGGTTACTATTTACTTACTAATTTTAAATTCCCCCATTAACTTTTTTGCACTGCTCATAAAATTTTTAAAGTTAAGGAACTATTCAAAGTTTTCCTGTGGGTTTGACACGAACCTAGTTGGGTTACTACATTAGGCATCAACTGCAGCATACTTCTTTAGAGGTGATTTTTTAGGTGACATCAAATTTTTACACTATTATCAGAGAAGACAGTGTGAATAGTTGGTTGAAGTTGGTAAAGTTTGTGGGTTTATTTTTGTTCTTAATTTAGCATACGTCGGTGAATGTCAAACACTTGAAGAAGAGGCAATCCCTTACTCTATTTTAATCTAGAGCCTAAAAGAATTCTTTAAACACCAATAAGGATGTTAGGGTTAGTTCGTGATGGTGTTCCTGCTAGGGTTCAAGACCCTCAACTTGTGCCTCCTCCCCCACCTAATAATCTGTAAAATGTTGCTGAAAGATAGAATGAGCAATTATTAAAATCTAAAAAAGCTAGAATAGCTAAAGAAGAACGGTTAGCTAAAGAGGCTAGGGTATCCCAAAAAGTAGTGCTAGCTAGGACAAGAAATATTACCAAGCATCAAAATAGAGTTCAAAGAGGAAGAGCTCCAATGATTCATGTATATTAGCATCTTCAGTCATATGACAAAGACGAGGACATGGGATATGTTGAACCTCCTGAGATAAGAGCCATCATTCCTCCTGCTCATACCCCTAATGTTAAAATATATATTGTACGTACTTTCGGGGGTGGACCAAGAAGCTTTGAGGTTAAGTTGTTCCCATTTTTGCGAACTGGAGAAGCATCATTATGGTTACAGGAACTTTTGAGAGGTTCAATCACTACATGGCCTGAGTTGCATAGACAGTTGCTAAATAAATTCTTCCCTTTTGCAAGAATGTATAATTGAAAGATAAAATTTTCAATTTTAGACAATTACCTGAAGAATCCATGTATGAGGCATGGTTTAGATTCAAGAAAAAGTTGAGCATGATACCTAATCATAGAATCACAGGGTACAACTTGTTAGAAATCTTCTACATATCAATAAATGTAATTTTGGTAGGTCCATTTATGCGTCTTCGGTAGGATGTTGCGTAGAACATGATGGATGATATTTTGATGACTAATCGATGATGGTTTATTATAGATATTGAGCATTATGCAAGTACATATGAAATTAGAGTAACTAATAATTTTGGGACTGGTCATTATTTGGTAGAACAAGAGATTGCATAGCTTCAAACAGAATTAGGGTTGCTTATAAAATAATTTTCAATAATGAGTATTAAGAAAGTGAATCCAGTTGGGGCACAGGGAGCTATTTCTATGACTTTTAAGACTGAATCTGATGAGAAAGTATAGTATCTTGATCATCAGTTGGTAGATTTTTTAGCCCAAGGTCAAACGAATCAAGGTCATAACTATTACAATGATAGGTACAGAGACAAAAGCAGAGACTAATATGGTGATTAGAGATGCAAAGATGATTACAAAGAGAAAAGTGAAAAATATGTACCACCAGGTAGCCGGGATACGAAGTCTTGAATGGAGGCAATGTTGTCGAAACTAGTCAAAGGCCAGGAAAGTCAAGAGAGTTGTCTTAAAGGAATTAACGCAAACCTGTTAGGGCTAAATTAGAAAGTTGAGTCACATGCTACCGCAATCAAACAGAATTTGGTCATATTAAATCAAAGTTAACCTGGAACTTTTCCTAGTAATACGATCATAAATCCAAAGAATAATGGTCATTACCATTCTATTACAGTACGAAATAGTAAAACCACCATAGATCCTCCTATACCTACTATAGATAAATAAAAGAATAATGATAATCATGTTGATGTGGAGATTATTAGAAACAACTCAAAGTAAAAGGCATGGTCAAGGAGCCTATTTTAAAGTCTATCCCAAGCTCTCACCCTCTTTTTTCTTAAAGGCTGAAAAAGAAACAAAAAAAGGGTAAGTATCAAAAAGTTTTGTCTATGTTAAAGGAACTGTCAGTCAACATCCACTTAAAGAGGCATTAGAGTAAATTCCATGATATGCAAAATTCATGAAAGATTTAATCACCAAGAATAGGTCATTTAGTTATGAGCCAATCAATAATATTCATCATTACAGTGATGTAGCTACTAGATCATTAGAAGAGAAGAGGGGGATCATGGTGCTTTTACCATACCTTGCACCATTTGATCTTTCAAATTCACTACTGCATTATGTGATCTAGGAGCAAGTATCAACCTCATTCCATTAGCAGTATTTAAGAAGTTGGGGTTGGGAGCTCCTAAAACAACCACCATGAGACAAGTGATGATAGATTAGATGATAAAAAAGCAAGTTGGTATTCTATATGATGTATTGGTGAAGGTGGCTTCTTTTATTTTTCCTATTGATTTTGTGATATTAAACTGTGAAGTGGACTTCCAAGTCCCAATTATTTTACAAAGACAATTCTTGGCTATACGAAGGATATTAATTGATTTGGAGCAAGGATATCTCATGCTGAGACTTAATGATGAACAGGTTATATTCAATATATACAAATCCATAAAGCAGCCTGATGAGTTAAAAGTGATATCCATGATAAATATGTATGATGAGGATGTGGATTCATTCTAGGATATTGATTCAATGACTATTTGGGATGATGTTTTTAACGTTGTTCTTATTGATGAGAGGCTGGGTGTTGAAACTTTAGCTGCCGTGATCATGAACTTTGATAGCGATAGTATTAATGACTATGTGAGATGGTATGTACACTCTATGGGAGTGGTTCTTATACTTAAGTACCAAAGAAGATTGATTTGGATCTAAAAATAGAACCACTCCACCTGCTAGCCCATCTATTGAGGAGCCAACTATCTTAGAGTTGAAGGCCCTACTTTCTCATTTGTAATATGCATTTTTGGGGGATAACAGCACTTGTCCAGTAATCATTGCAGCTAACTTGATTGATATAGAAGTGGAATCTTTATTATCAGTACTATAAAGATTAAAAAAGGCCATTGGTTGGTCTATCATAGATATTGTGGGTGTTTCTCTAGGTATTTGTACTCATAAGATTCAATTTGAACCAGATTGTATCCCAAGTATAGAACATCAGCATCGACTTAAACCTCCTATGTAGAAGGTGGTGAAGAAAGGAATAATAAAGTAGTTAGATGTTGGTGTAGTGTATCCTATTGCTAATAGTAAGTGGGTCAGTCAAGTACAATGTGTTTTGAAGAATGCCAGTATTACTGTTATGCCTAATTAGAAGAATGACCTACTGCCAGTGAGGCCAGTCATAGGATGGAGAATTTGTATAGACTTAGAAGGTTCATTTTCCCATGCCCTTCATGGACCAGATATTGGATAGACTTGCGAGCAGAGGGTAGTACTAGTTTCTTGATGGGTACTCAGGTATAAACAAATCACTATTGCACCTGCGGAATAAGAGAAAATAACCTTCACTTGTCCTTTGCGACCTTTGTATTCAGACGTATGCTATTTGGTTTATGTAATTCTCCAGCCATATTTTAGATATGGGTAATGTCAATTTTTACTAGCATGGTAGAATACACCATTGAAGTGTTTATGGAATATTTCTCAGTCATTGGTGATTCTTTTAATGACTACTTAGTTCACTTGGCAAATTCTCTTTGAAGGTTCGAGGAATGCAACTTGGTTCTTAATTGGGAAAAGTGTCATTCATGGTTAAATAAGGTATTGTTATTGGGTACAAATTTGAAAAATTAGTATTACGGTACATAGATCCAAGATTGAAGAGATCGAGAAATTACCTCCACCAATTTCTATGAAGGGTGTTCAAAACATTTTAGGACATACTGGATTTTATAGGCGATTCATCAAGGATTTATCAAAGATTGCCAATCCTCTCTGTAGGAATCTCAAGAAAGAAGTGAATTTTGATTTTGACAAAGCATGCTTAAAGGATTTTGAGTGTCTGAAAGTGAAATTGATGGCAACTCTTATAATCGTGTCCCCTAATTGGTCCTTTCCATTTGAGATTATGTGTGAGACGAGTGGAGTGGACTTAGGTGTTATACTAGGCCAATGAAAAGAAAAGATCTTGCATCCTATCTATTATACCAATAAGGCACTAAACCATTCTCAAAATAATTACACAGTTATTGAACAATAGTTGTTGGAAGTGGTTTTTGCCATTGAGAAATTTCAATCTTATTTGATTGGGAAAAAGGAAGTTGTACACACTGATCATGCAATATTGAGGTACTTAATGGAAAAAAAATGTGAAACCTTGACTAATTAAGTGGGTCCTCTTGTTTCAAAAATTTGATTTTAAGGTCAAGGACAGAAAAGGCACTGAGGATCTAGTTGCAGATCATTATTCTATACTTGAGGAGGAAGCTAAGCAAAAAGTTGAAGATGGACTAGAGATTAATGATAGCTTTCTTGACAAAAAGATATTGGTCGTTGATCAAGATCTAATTCCATGGTTCCCTGACTATGCAAATTATCTAACAAGTGATCCAGTCTTAGAAGATCTTTCCTTCCAGTAGAGAAAGAATTTTATGCATGAGGTAAGGAAATTTTTCTGGGATCAGCCTTATTTATTCAGAATTTATGTAGATGAGATTATTTTGTAGATGTATACTTGAGTAGGAGAAAATGAGCATACGTGAGGCCTGTCATTCTTCACTAGTTGGGGTCATCATGGAGAAATCCACATAGCCTACAAAATCTCGCAATGTGGGTACTATTGGCCAATAATTTACAAAGATGCACATGATTTTTCTTTACCTTATGATCAATGTCAACGCCAAGGTAACATTTCTAGGTACCGTGAACTTCCTATGACTCCTATTTTAGAATTGGAATTATTTGATGTATGGGATGTGGATTTCGTGGGACCTTTTATGAGTTCTTTTAGTATGAAGTATATTTTGGTGGATGTGTATTATGTCTCTTCATTGGTGGAAGCAGTTGCACTCCCCAACAATGCAACACATAGTGTCACCACATTCTTGAAAAAGCATATCTTTTCTCGATTTGGCACACCACTTGCTATCATTAGTGATGGTGGATCACATTTTTGTAATCGTTGATTCAAAAGTTTGCTTGAGAAGTATGGAGTGAAACACAAGGTGGAAACACCTTATCATACATAGACTAGTGGACAGGTTGAGGTGTCTAACAGGAAAATAAAGTCCATCTTAGCGAAGATCATGAATGTCAATCGGATTGATTGGTCAAGAAAGCTAGATGATGCATTATGGGCTTACCCAACAGCTCTCAAGAATCCCATAGGAGCTTCTCCTTATCAGTTGGTATATGGCAAGGCTTGTCACCTGCCTATTGAACTTGAACACAAAGAAATATGGGCTTTGAAAAATCTGAATTTTGAGTGGCATGACGCAGCATATCAAGGATGAATAAAATAAAAGAGTTGGATCAATTCTAACTCCGAGCATATGAAAG
Source organism: Capsicum annuum (assembly GCF_002878395.1). Taxonomy (NCBI): domain Eukaryota; kingdom Viridiplantae; phylum Streptophyta; class Magnoliopsida; order Solanales; family Solanaceae; genus Capsicum; species Capsicum annuum. The sequence goes on along the minus strand of NC_061113.1, from coordinate 110,149,757 downwards.
TTCAGCACTTTACAAAGAAAAGATGAAGCTTTATCATGATCAAAAAATTGAGAAAATGATATTCAAAAAAGATGATCTGGTATTACTTTATAACTTTAGACTTCACTATTTCCAGGTAAGTTAAAGTCTAGATGGTATGGTCTATTTATAGTGACATGCGTTTATCCATATGGTACTTTGGAATTGAAGCGAGATGGGTAAGACCCATTCAAGGTGAATGGACAGAGAGTAAAGCATTATATGGGTAACATTGAAGAAGTAAGTGTGATTTTTGAGATAGGCCTTGGTGAAGTCTAAGTAACTAAGAAATTACGTCATACCGCGACGTTATATCAAGCGTTGCATAGGAGGCAACCCATAAGACAAAACATATTACTCATCCACATTGTGTCGTGATCTAAAATCAAGCATTGTGTGGGAGGAAACCTATGTTTTTGTACTTAATAATTTATAGGGTAATATGTGTGTTCAGTGTGAAAGATTAAGGATTGCAGAAAAAACCAGAAATTCCAGAAAACAAGGTCATACAGACTCTTCACGAGTCGTACCCCAACGTAACGACTTGGGAGTAAAAGTCGTAAGGACCTGGGAGTTAAGTTAGATCCAGTTCAGTGGTTACTAGAGTGCTTACAACTCTCATAACGAGTCGTAGACTCTAGATACAACTCATCACCTTGAGTCATAATGACTACAGAACCTAGGTAAAGTTCCAGGTCTTTACGAATGGAGGAAAAGACTCATAAGCTTAGGTACGAGTCATACATATGACTCATAACCAAGCTTACTAGGTTGAGGGTCGCAGGTTAACCCAGCTCACTTAACATGTTTTAAACATAAAAGGGTACCCGATCACACTTGAAACATTGGATACCTCTATTGACGAGTAATCTTTGAGCTCTAAAATGCATGAATTCACTCCAAAAAATACACCTAATCATTAGGTTCTCCCATATTTCACAAATTCTTTATGCATCCGAGCTAGAATAGTGGTGAAATTAAAGAAATCTAAAATCTCACCAACTCAAGTAAGTGTTTGAACTTAAATTCTATATTTTTCAAGTTGAATTTGAAAATGAGTGAGATTTTAGACTTTATTTGAGTTGAAACCTGTGTATGAACATTGTAAACCTTAGTGATTATAAATTAAGTTTGAAATGGGATTTGGGGTGAACTTGAAATTGTGTATTGAAAATATGTAGTTTTTGACTGAAATACGATGGTAATGCAATACATTAGATGGTAAATTAGGGATTGCATGTTGGAATCAACTCTCAAACTAAACTCTTATGTTGTAGTGGATACGGGGCTCTTGACAATTCATACCCACAAGTAACAAGTCATTATGAGACTCGTAACCACTGATAACATAGAATATTAGAAGAATGTAGATTCTGGTATGGGTACGGGTTTCCTATGCGAGTCGTAACCAACCCCTACGACACGTAACAAGAAGTCATAAAGACTAGGGAGATGAAGATAAGAGAATTTTGTTTTTGGTTAGCGTACGAGTAATGGTAATGAGTCATAAGTTAACCTTACAACTTTCTATGAGGACTGATAACCTACCTAGTAAGCATTGATCTACTTTTGTCTATCCTACGACTCAGTCATATGAGTTATAACCTACAAATACGACTCTTACTCCTCAGTCATAACATGTATAAAATATGCACAATAAGACCTAATTTTTTGGGTTTTTCTTTCCTTTCCATAGTAATGACTAATTGACCTTATGCAAAAGGTATTCATGGCTCCTAAAGGCACTCCATCTTCAAAGAAAGTAGCAAATAAGGGAAATACAATGAAACCTACCCCAAAATCTGATTATTAAGTGGTGAACAAGGACACAGAATCATCCAGCAGTAGCGGTGACCTTTTTGAATATCCAATGAAGGAAAAGGTTTGGTTAGGAGACAAGAGACCAGAGAGAGAAAAGAAAGTGCAGTCAGAGGAGGATACATCACTAAAGGGGCCAGGAAAGAAGAACCCCGACACTTTACCACCCCAAAAACTATTCTATTTTGAAGAGAATAGTGGAGATGATGAAAATGTCATGTATAAGGATGATACATGAATAGCAGAATCAATTTCAGGGAAAGTAGAATCGAAGAATGAAAGCAAGAAAGAAGTAGATGTGATTTCTATTGACAGACAAGACCAACCTCTACATATTGAACTTACTCCAGTGCCCACCATTTAATGGTGGGGGTACCCCAAGATACAAAATTATTATGATGATTGGTTGAGCATACTCCCTCCCAATGAAAGAATCAAAAGGAGTTTCTATCTGGAAAAAAAGGTTAACCACCATAGGCATGTCTTAGTTTCCTAGATTCAAAGCATGATTTTAATAGTATGGTTTCTAATAGATGACTACAGCACCAGGAATGTATAGTTATGAAGTAGTGTAGGAATTTTATATTGCATGCAAGGTTGAGCTGAAGAGGAAATATCTAAAGGGAAACTTGTGGAGAGGTGGTGATCCTATTACCTAGTTGATAATTCGGATAGTATAGGTGAACATCTCCCCGCTGATGATTTCATAGTTCTTGAAAGGACTAAGTTTCCAGCCACCAGTAAACAATGGCCAAATGGATTACCATATGAACAAAATGACGCATATTATAAAAAAGCAACTGGGGTCGGAACACAAAATGAGGCATTTTTGGTGGATCGAGATTCTGACTTCTTTAAATAGCTAAGAATCTATTTGGGTGGTTGATGGACCAGGAGTGGCCTCACGGAAGATCGAAAAGCACACTTTGAACTTTGAGGCCAAGTCATGGTGGACACTGGCCCAACATAGATTGTGTTCCACTATTGGGGACAACATTCTAAGTCCAATTCGTTCGGCATTGATAGTTAGTTTGATATCGGGGTATGAGTTTAATTTGGGTAAATTTTTAGCAAGAAAAATTCAAGATCGAGCTATGGCTGGAGAAAAGATACTTCTACCATATCTGGGTGTGATCACCTAGATATGTTTGGCTACAGGGGTGCAGGAACATCTATGGATAGAGTAGTTCATTGAGCCTACAAACATCACAGATTTGGAGTATATTTCAGAATATTGCAAACCCCATGGACAGGCAAGCTAGGCAAGGAGCTTACATAATAGCTGAAATATACAAAAGTCAGGGTGGAAATTCTGAGGCTGCAGGGTAGGATGAGATGGATGAAAGCATAGGTGAAGGTGTGTAGTCTGAGCCATAGATAGCTAATGGAGTAGGCATATCCAGTGCCCCTCCTCTTGCTCAGTCTGCACTACCTTACCTATCTTTCTTTAGATCTAAATCTCTAGGGTATGTGCTTATTTCCCAGTCTATTTTAAATGATATTATGTATAGGTTGGGAATGGTAGAACCAAAGGTTAAGTTGAAGGAGCATGGTGTGAAACCCTGGGTTGAGAACCATCTAGAACATAAAATTGAAGGGTACAGAGTCGATTGGATACCTTTGAGAAATAGATGACTCGGCATTTGGGAAGCAGCCAAATCCCAGATATTCTAGAGGTAAAAGTTGAGGTGGATTTAATCAAAAAAATGGCAAATGAGTTGTATGATAGGCCATTCATCCCAGCACCCATGATTATGGAGGTTGAGCCTAAAATACAAGTTAAAAATATCTCAAGTATTCAGGAACTGGAAAAATATTAAAGAGAGTGAAAGAAAAGAAAGCACCAAAGTGCAGAAAAAGAAGCCATGAAGAAATCAAAGAAAGGTAGCATACAGAGTGAGGAAGACTGGCAGGTGAGGGTCCAAGAGATGCAAGCTAGCTCTGATAGCTTAAAACTAGCAACTAATGATGTGGAGATATGAAATAATACATCCCTAACACTTGACGTACCACTAAGTGCACCAACCACAACGGTGCCACTATTACGGAGAAAATCCTAGCAGATGATTGGACTTCTTTTGAGGTTTGTGGGACCTGATCTGAGGGCAAAATAATTATACGACATGAGCTAGAACCTTAAGCACCCAGGTATATTCCCAATCCATTGTATTACATTTTTAGATGCACTGGGGATAGTGCATAGGATTTAAGTTGGGGGTGGGGGGATGTACCAACTGCATAGGATTGCATTACATTTTTGTTATTTTTGTTTGTTTTTGTTAGTTTACGTATTGTGTGATGCTAAAATAGGAGGAAAATTTGTAGTTGTGGCAGTATATGTGGTTTTAAATAATTATGTTGAATTAGTTCATACTTTGAAAAAAATTATGTTGAAAAATGGATACCCCTCTTAGAATTATGCTAATTGTGTGATGTATATGTGTAAAGGACGACTGTGAATTTGATAATGGCATTAGAGTTGGGGATAGAACAACTAGGGCAAACAATTTAATAACTGAATAAGTAGTACCTAGCAATATGACCCTGTGCGAGTGTGTGTGAGGCATTACTTAGTACCCGGTATGTCGGAATCTAGAACTTGCCTGGTTGCTCTTGCATAGGGTTCAGAATAGTCGAATAGGAAATGAGCATAGGCCTCTTTTATTGTCCACTCGAGCCTAAATTCCTAATCAAATGTGATAATGAATCCCTTAATCCCATTGTTTGAGCCTTAATTGACCCTTTTTATGACACCAATTTCACTTACAATGAACCTTCGTTGGCCCTAGTCCTCCTTAAACATTGTGTACCTTAACTCAGGCAAATTATGTAAGTTGAGGGTGGCTATTATAAGCCTGCATAAGAAAAAAAAGTATGAATAAAGACGTGTAGAAGGAAAAATGAAGAAGTATAGGTGAAGTGAAAATAAAAAATAATAAAATAAAAAAAAGATTGCAAGAAAAGAAAATAAACTAAAAATAAAGTGAGAAAAGAAAACCACATGGTCCATTAAGAATGTGCTTTAAAATAAAAATAGAGACATAAGAGCGGAAATAAAGTGAAAGAAAAAAGTGGGAAATAAGTGGATCCCAAATAAAGTGTAGTGTCAAGGAGGTGTAGTCACTAAAAATTCCTAAAAGATACCATACAATCCCCAAATCTACATTACAAGCTAAATAAAGTCCTTTAGTAATCCTATCTCAACTGTCCAAAAACTTAGGAAGAAAGCATAGGTGCAAGCCTATGGTATTCTGTATACACAGGCCGACATTTCTTTTTGAGTGGGAGAATCTTTTGTAATATCCCTGAATAACTTGATTGATTTAAACTGAGTGAATGGTATATCTTTGATTGTGAGCACACATGGGTTATTCGGTGAATCTGATTTGTATAAGCTTAGTTGTCTATTACTAATGTAATGTCGTCATTGGGATCCTTTTTGTCATTCCATATACCAAATCAATATACACAGTTCGGTTATTGAATAGTTAAAACTAGGAAGGGAATAAGAATTTTGAAAAATTTAATGAAAAGTCTCTGCCATAGGTATCTTAGTATCTTCTTGTTTAAGAATGGTTGTATGGTTGGTAGTTTTCATTTTTGTTTGACTGAGGACATGTAAACTTTCTAAGTTGATGGTGTTGATGTGTCAAGGAAACACGACAGTTTCAATGCTTAAAAGAAAGAATTTATTCTTGAACTTGGTTATTTTGGTGGATATGATGCGGTTTTATGGTTGTTGCAGGTAAAACAGGTAAATAATAGTCTCGTAATGAAATTTGAAGAAACTCCACTGAAAATAATAAATTTTGTAGATGGAAAAAGTCATCATAACAGTCATCAACAAATCATATGCCTCGTATGATTGACTCATAAGGACAACAGTAACAAAAGCCAAGCAGAAAAGCTGAGTGAAGGAAAGATACGACCAGAGCATATGAATTGTAAGATGAGACTAAGAGTTTGGAGAATCATTCATCAAGAGAACAGAAACCATGTTAGATTCAGAGGTGAAGTCATAGAAGAAGACGAGTCAAAAGATTTGAGTACGACTTATATTAACCAACCATAAGCAGACTAGTGTCCAAAGCTTGGAAAGAGTAATGCCAAGGTGGTGATGAGTGAAGATCACGAGTGATATAGCTAAGGTATGAATCATAAGTATGAGTCATAAATAAAATAGAATCCTGAAGCCTTGGAATATGAATTACTGGAAAGCATATGACTAGCACAGTATGACTCGTAAGAATACATTATGAGTGGACGACGCGAGTTGTACCTTATGCCGACTTACTTTTCCTATTCCATTTTTATTAGGATTTATGGGTTTTTTTAAGATACTATAAATACCTTCAGGTTATTCCTTTATTAGGTTACATTCTTTGACATTTTGTTACATTCTTTATCATACTTTTAAGAACTCTTAAATACTTTACATTGTTCTTGATATTTTTGGGTTTTGATTTAATTGAAGACTTTGGATTTTCTATCTCTCTCATTCTTGTACAATTAATTATATTATTTCTTTATTGATTATCATGGATTGTTGCATGAACATGAGCGAATAATTTCATTGACTATGGTTGTGGGAACCCTGGTAGATTAACTATGTACATGAAGTATAAGGCTAATCTATTCTAATGTGATTGCATGTATCTTAATCTTTTTCAAATTAGTTGACCTCAGAGCTATAGTAGAAGCTTGAGAATTACCTGTATTCAAGAACATCCTCACAAGGGAGTTCGGGATTAGGAAAAGTGGATTAAGATGGTAATTTGATATTCACGTCCATCATATAATTCTGCCATCTCATCTAATCAACTTGAGACTCAAAAGGTGAAAGTTGAACTGAAGTCATAGACAAGGAACAATAAGGTGACACCCTGAGACTCACAAGATAAAGGGTGAGATTTATCAACACGTTCACAAGATGGTTGATAATACATAGCTTGTCGACTTTATATGCAGAGCAACAGAATAGGTGGGTTGAACACGACAAATTACAAAGTTGAGAAACCAGGGGGAACATAGTCCTAGTGTTCATCTTATATTGTTTACAATACCAAAGAATTCAAGATTTGGTTACTATTTACTTACTACTTCCAAATTCCCCTATTTAATTCTCTGCACTACTCATGAATTTTGTCAAGTTAAGCAATGGTTAAACATTTTCCCTATGGGTTCGACCCCAACCTAGTTGGGTTACAATATTTGGCATCGACCATAGAATACTTCTTTAGAGGTGAGTTTTTAGGTGACATCAGTTGCTACAGTGGTACCACTATTTTGTAAATGAGTATGATATGATAATGTAATGCTCAAAACCAATCACAATGAGTATTTCCGCCCATTATCTACATCATCTATGAAATCCCATATGATTCATATGTCAATAAAGTATGAATAATACACAATGCATCAATGATACCAAAATAGGCATTTCAACAACAAAATACAATTATTCATATGTATTTCATGCTATAAACATCACACAGGAAACCACATGGTCACACATATCACATAATGAGTTAAAACCAATAATTGAATAACATATAAGCCCCCATATGGTCACAACACATTAATATAGAAAAATTCATGATTATTTCCTAACCCTTTAACATATACTTTGTATATTATTTAACTGCCCAACCCAGTCTGAAAGAGTTAAGTCATTACCTACCTCAAGGCTGCAAACCAGTCTACAACACATGATCGTACTTCTCACAGACAATCCCAAAATAAACTAAAATGAAGAAATATAGAATCTACACGTAAAAATAAATACAACAATACCCATATTCCTTACTTTTGGTTCTGAGTCAAAACGGACCCCCGAAATAGGTATTCAAAAAAAAGAATGGCAAATCATAAATATATTTGTAAAATATGTTCCCCATACTTTTAGGAACCTACAGACGAAAACCAAAGTCAAATCAAGTTAAAAACAAGGACCAAATTGAAGAAAACCCAATTATAAACCTTAAAAAAACCTTTGAAATCTATTTTAAAATAAAGAATTAAAGTTATTTTTAAGATAACATCGAGTAAAAACAAGTGATTATAGGATTAGGGACATTATTCGAGTTAAAAGGAGTGAAATTGGAGTTTTAAATTCAAGCCTCGAGGTTTTGGAGTTTTGAACAATCAATCACGAAATTCAGCTAAGAAAAGGGTGAATTCTAACCTTAAATTTGTAAGAGAATCGAGAAATAGTTGTTAATCTAGCTTCCAAGGAACCCACAAGCTTCACTTTTAAGTTCTCACACTATTTTAGGGTTTATCTCTTAATAGGCAAGGTGAATGATAAGTTAATTCATGACTTATTGAGTCTATTTATACCGCTCTCAAGTAATCACATATTGCAATCGCACACCTGGGCAGTAGGAGGTGGTGTGTTATTTACCAAAACCCTTAGTGTAATTGCACTAACCTCTCTACACACCCGGTGTAATCGCCACTCACGTGGTGCAATCTTAGATACACCAGAAACCAGCTAATACTTGGAAATTCTTTCAAGTTTCTGCTAAGGCCTTGAGATTCATTCAATATCTGATATACATGAATGAACTATGTAACTATACTAAATTTGATTCTCTGCACTCAATGGAGATATTAGATTTTTAAAAAGACATTATTTCAACAAAGTTGACACCTAGAACCCAAAATCACAATTTTCTAAACCAAGGGTTGACATGATATTTAAAACTTGTAAAACTACACCAAATATGTTACCACCCTAAAATTTATGTATTGGATCTATTGGCATAGTCTATTAAGTCATCCACTACATAGATCAAAAAATAAACACAGAAGTCTATAATAAGGCTCAAGAAGCCTCCAAAAACCATAATAGCAAATAAAGGGCACCAAAATACATCAGGAACCATGTCGAACACCCCTAGACCCTAGAAATACCATAATGTAATTATAAAGAGGGGTAAAATAGTCAAATCCCACTAAAACACATATGTTATATATTTCATCAAATTTTTAGGTCATTATATTATTGTATTGTGCTTTGGAGGTTAATCCAAGGGGGTGGCCTCCGACCCACGGTGGGATTGAGATACCCATCATGACTGGGACCTATTTTAGGTAGTGACATAAAAATACCTTCTTGAGCACCTTTTGGTAGTAGTTTGAGTCAAGTACCTTAAATCAACTATTCCTTAGTAGGTTACTCGTAGTTGTTATGACTCTCATTTTCCTACCTCTTGGAATCCACCAAGTGGATGCAAACCCTTTGAATTATGTGAGATAATACTTCATGTTACAAGATTCTGAGATACAATTCTTTAGAAAGATCTTCTCACTTTGAATTTTCCATTCTAAGAACTCATCGAGGTTACTAGTTTCTTTGAACCTTAGAATCATGGCCTTGATAGCACTCAATCTACTATCTTGATTATTCCCCTCCACAAATCTATCTCCTCCATTTCCCATCTTATTTTTTCTATTTCTTATATAATCTCCATTATTTCTTATCATGTTGTAATGACTGGTTTCATTATTACTAAAAATATTTCTAGAAAAAGGCATAGAATCTCATTTACAATAGGTGTTAGGATCAATATTTACTATGAGAATGCATTGGATGTGAATTAAGGTCAAACAATACCCCTATCACAAAGTTAATTTGGAAGTGTCCTTATAGATTGAGTTTCAAGCTAAGTTTAAACTAGGATCAACTTGAAACAAGCACTCCTTCTAGAATATAGAGTTATAAGTCCCAAGACCTACCAAATTAAAGATCTCTTAGTCTTCTTTTTAATGCTCCCAACAGTTTATTAATTCACTTCCAAAGTAAAAATTTTATGACCATTTTACTAACACTTTGTATGTTTAAAAACTGAGACCACAAATATGGAAATGATTCTTCTATAGATTGATGACAGCTGTATATAAGCCTATTTTGGAAAATTTTCATTTGATAAACTCCAAAATTTCACTCCTAAGACTTAGAGGAGCGATTTTCTCAAGGTTTAGTGGAAATTATTCATTTAATTATGATTCCCTTTTACCATCGATTAAGCCAATCTTCCTCTAAAATCACTAAAATGGGGAATTATAGTGAAATTCTAATGGTTATAGCCCTAAGTTCCTTAAATTATGAGAAAATCTATGGGTGTGTGTGAGTTTTAACCAAGAATCTATTCTAGATCATAAATTAACTTGTTCTAGTATGAAATTATTGTTCAAAAATAAGAAATGTCATTCTAGAGACCTTAAATCACATAAAGATGGGATCTTTAGCTTTAAAACTCCATTAATAAAGAAGTGTTCAATTTTGTAGAACTAGATAATGATTAATTGACCCTTGGATAATGATGAAGACCCTGAATAATGGTAGAACAAGTGAGTTTGAATTTCCAAAGTATTTATTTGAAGAGTTAAATAATCTCTTACAATTTGCATATTTGTTAGATAATTTAGCATTCAAAAATGTGAAGAAAAGGAATGGTATCCGTGGCATAATTTACTTGTTACAGCATCATGGTGCCCAGGTATGCTCAAATTAATATGTAGTAGATCTTGGTTAAATTGCATGACTAGAATATAGTTTGATGGGAGATTTTGTGCTTATGCTTGTGAACACGGTGAATAGTTGGTAATAATAGCAAAGTGAATGAAATTGAATCTATTTTAGCATATTTATTATTTTGGGGAAAAGATTTGATGATTTTGTCGATTATGAGTTAATTATGATAATTTGTGCAAATTTATGCATGTGAATGTCCAATTGTGGAACTACAGGTTGTCAAATTAGTAACTAGTAATCATGGCATTTTCTATAATTAAAAGGCATTAATGTAAATTGATTATAGTATAGGGGTGGTTAAGGAGTGTAGGATGTCTATGTTGGTTAAAGAGATGGATATCTCCAGATTGATGGTCCATGCTTAAAAACCTGAGAAGAAGAAAATCAATGAGAAGAAGAGGGAGAATAGAAGGGCTAGAACAGGTAGCTTCAATTTGTTTCAGCAAAGGTCTGATGGTGGAAATCATTCTCATTTCCACCAATATTCTTCAGCTCTAGCCCCATCTTCTATAAGTGCTTCACTGCCCAAGTTCGGATAGGATACTTGATACAGAGCTTTAGGCTCTAAGTACCAGGGTAGTATGAATAGTGGTCACACCAATCTAGTTTTCAAGAGATATGATAAGAACCACAAAGATGAGTGCATGGGTGGTAGTGAGGCTTGTTTTAGGTATGACAAGTTAGACCACAGAGTAAGGGATTGCCTAGTGGGTGCACAGGGAGGTAGGAATGAGGGTCAATAGAGCTATACTAACTCTTTAGTAATTCCAGCGGGGATACACCTCTAGTGAAATAAGTGGACATCATCAGGGTAGGTTCTATGACCTATAGTCTTGACAAAATTAGGAGGTTTCTCCTGATGTGGTTAATGGTATGCTATAAGTATTTAACCTTTATATTTATGCATTGTTAGAGCTAGAGCAACACTTTTTTTTGGGCTCTCCTTATAGTAGTAAATTTTTTTATCACACCCCAGATCCTAGTAGAACCCTTCCTTGTTTCTACTCCAGTTTATAGTTCAATTATAGCCAGACGGGTATATAGAAATTGCCTAGTCACAGTATCCTAAAAAAGCACTTCAGTCGATCTCATAGAGCTAAACATGACCGATTTTGATGTTATTCTTGGGATGGATTGGCTCTACTCTTGCTATGCCTTAGTTGATTGTAGAAGTATAATAGTCAAGTTTCAATTTCCAAAAGGGTTGCTCTTAGAGCGGAATAGTAGTAATTCAATGCCTTTAGATCAGTTTGTTTTATTTTTTTAGGCAAGAAAAATAATCTCCATAGGGTGCATATACCATCTCGATCGAGTCAAAGAATCAAGGCATGAAATCCCAAGTCTTTAGTCAGTTCTTGTAGTAAATAAATTTCCAAAAGTATTTCTTGATGATCCGTTGGAGTTTCTCTCAAGCCAGAAATTGAATTTGAAATGGATCTCCTTCTAGATACCCATCCAATTTTAATTCCAACTTACATAATGGATTCAATTGAGCTTAAGGAATTAAAAGAACAGCTGAAATATCTCCTAGACAAGGGCCTTTTTAGTCGTAGTGTCTCTCTATGGGTTGCTCTAGCTCTTTTCATGCACAAGAAAGATGGTTCTCTCAAAATGTTCATTGACTACCATCAGTTGAACAAAGTCACAATCAAGAATAAGTATTCCATCCCCAAGATTGATGACTTGTTCAACCAACTTCAGGGAGCTAATGTTTTTCTAAGATAGACCACAGATTTGTCTATCATTGATTAGTGAAAAATTTATAACTCATTTATGTCTAAATTCTTACACATTACTATGATTTAATTATGCAAATGAGACTAATTATCCATTTGAATGCACTAATTTCTAGTTTTGGTAATCTTGCAGGACGTATGATGAAAAAGAGTTGAAATCAAGATGAAAGGAAAGTAAAATGGATAAAAAGGAGAAAGATCTAGATATCAGGCAACCCTCAGTTATTCAATCATCATTTGAGAGTCGCGGTCGCAGTCAGTCAACCAGGTCATCAATAGAGATCACAATCAAAAGGCACATAATTATGGAAGCGCAATCACGATCTAAAGAGTGTTATCACGATAGAGAAAAAGACTATCCAAGAGAAATTTAATAAATTCACAGAGATGATCCCAAATATTAAGTGGTTAAACCCTTTCACAAGAGGGTTTGATTTATTTTTATCCTATCTTTTATCTTCACTTTTTATCATATCTCTTGGAAATTAGATCATATTTGTACTACCCTTGAGCTAATAATAAATTAGAGTAATTCCTAAGTAAAGGATTATCAAGTCCCATTGAATATTTATTGAAAATTAATATTTTGATTTGCATCGCTTTATCTTTCATGGATCAATATGGTAGAAATTTTTGTACATCTTTACTTTCTATTTTTATGAGTAGATAGTTTTTCCGCTTGGGGTTATGCTTGAATAGGTTGTTATTAGTATATAGATGTTGGTGATATATACTCCTAATTAGCTATATGTTATAGGTTTTGCTTATACTCAATACATGACTTAGAAATTATGGGTGAAAACCCCAATTGTTTAGGATCTCATACCATTATTGAAAGAGGGTTATTAGGTGAGAGGTATTTGAAAATAATAACTTGAGTTATCTTATGGGATGAAACTATCTTAGAAATAAGGGTGTTGTTAATTTAACTCATTTGAAAGTAGTATCTTAAAAATAAGGGTGCTAATTTAGGTATTGGATTTGTTGTTTGGCTATATTTGTTAGGTGTTCGAAAGAACCCATGAATGAAATCTTAGTGTTTTATTGAAAGATTGACAGTAATACCTCTAAATCTAGCGTACCCATGACTATAACTAATTTGGATAAATTCTCAATTACCCATGCATGAGTTCACTACTAGAATTGCATGACCCCAATATCCGCTCCTAATTGATTATACTCTAATTATTCATAGCCTTGAGTTAGTCCTCTAGAAGCCCTTAAATTTGTTATATCTTTGAAAATATTTAAAAAAAAACCTCAAATTTTTGTATCTCATATTTGAATCTAGAAAGTATCTTTCATTTCAAACTTACTCAATTACCATTCACATTATTCCTCATGGATTCGACCCCAACTCAAAGTTGGATATTATATTGAAAATGATAGCCTTACACTTAATTTGATGTGTAAGTTTAGCATTATCCAAAATGGCACTTTTGTTGGGGGACAATTTGTCATATTGAGTTACTTTTGAATTTTAGATAACTTTCTTTGATTCAAACTTATGAATATTTGTTAGTGATTTTCTTTTGGTTCTTTTGCTAGGTAGATTTTTGTTTGTGCATACTTGCCACTATGGCATCTTGGAATGAATATGAGTTTGGTGGTTACAAATCTTATCTTGATGAACCATTTCTATATTATGGTGGATCCACTTTTGACAAAATTATAAATATGTAAAACACCCTAGATTTTGGCCCTTGAAAATTCTTTGAGCTCTGAGCTCACTGCCCTGGTTATGACTGGACCCTATGAGTGGTAGGGTGTCCAGACGAGTCATTGGGATGAGTAGTAACCAAACCAATAAGTTTGTGTCTTGATTATACTCTAAATATGAGTGGCTCACTATGATCCCTAAGGGCATGTTACAAGTCGTAGGATCCATTCGTAGATTGTCCAGTGTTGGACACATTTGGGTTTTGTGTTGCTTACGACTATGAAACACCCTAGTTTATGGACCTTACAAAATTTTCTTGATTTTTGGTTTTTGGGCGCGATATAATTTAGGGGAATGAGTCATATACTTGGTCTATGAGTGGTATAGTCCAGTCATATGTTGTCCAGTATTGGTTGGTGGGATGGATTTAGTTGCTGGAATGGGTACAATTTGGGTAGTATGAGCCATATTGATTTATATGGGTTGTTTATTTACTTCACATAACCTTAGACTTGGTAACTTAAGTTGGATCTAAGTACAAGTGGCTAACCATGAGTCATAAGCTAGGGTACGAGTCGTACCATGGACTCGTATAGTGGTCTATATTCAAACCTCCGTAAATTATATTCTGCTAGCGGTACATTTTATGGGTACTAGTCGTACACTTGGATACGAATTGGTTTTGGGTATGTCATACCTTGGAAAGCATTGGGTCTAATAAGGGAACCTAGGGTACGAGAGGTGGGCACCACTCATACAGGATGGGTATGACTTGTAAGGGTCAGTCGTGCCCTATGATGGGAATTAAGTGTAGTTTAAATGAGGGAAATCTAGACATTTCTCCAATTATCCAAATGAGGTCCCACAACTTATATTTCACTTGGGTGGTTATTCGTCCTACTATTATATTCTTATACACTTAGAAAACACTATTAAATCCTCTCTAGAGTTCTTGGGCAAAGAAAGCTGGGGTTTCATCTTAAAGAGTAAATTAGGACTTGTCTTAGTGATTGCTCTCTATCATCACCTTGTTTTAAGGCATGTTCTCTCCCCTCATTGTTAGTTCCAACTAAAGACATGGATTTTATACAATGTATTCATGATTTGAATGTTGTATGATTTTGGATTTTCAAATATGATTTGGGGGTTTTTAGTATAAATACTTAGTTATGGTTTTCCCATATTTTAATTATGCTTTTATATGCATTAATGGTGGTTTTGGATAATTCATTGCATGGGAAAATCTATTTGGTAATTGGCTTTGACTTTGGAAATACTATGCCCCTAATGTGTTTGATAAAATGCTTATAAGAATGTTTTCACCATAATATTGGGTTTTCAATGGAACTTATGCATGGTTTAAACTTGGCAATGGAACCCTACATGATAAGAATGGTTTAAATGGTTTTGAAATGACTCTGACTTGGCTTAATAAACAAACTTATGGGGTACAAGGGAATCCCCCAAGTTAATTTGGGAATAAATACTTGAGGGGTACATGGGAATCCCCCAAGTTAATTGGATAATAGGGTCTATGGGTACATGGGAATCCCTTGACCACTAAAAGGTTTGGCTAAGGACAATGCTTGTAAGTTATAGTTAGTATGACGATACCACTACTAATAGCCTTGGTTAATAATAATGTAATAATGGTTTAGTTAGAAATTGGTTTTAATTGGGCAATAATGGCGGGGTATGAAAGCTAACCATGAAGGTGGGAGTCCAATGGACAAACACCGGAAACTTATGTTTGCCAACATGAGGGGTAGGTCATGGAGACCTTATATGATACTTACGAGGTACACAAGAATCCTCTAGATACACTGTACATATGTATCTTAGAAAGTGAAGGGTACATGGGAATCCCCGACTCTTATGGTATCTTTGGTTCATTAGGCTACATGCATTGGGACCCGTTTAGGAGGTTACACTATATCCATACTGCCCATGGGTAGTCTAGGATGGTTAAGCTTTACATACTTAGGTTAAAGGTTTTAAGTGCATGCTAAACCCGATTCTCTTTTCCCGATACGGTTATATATATATATATGGGTTGTGTTCATATTGATGGATTTAGTTGGTTTTCTTAAATGGCATTATTTTATCTTTCTCCTGAGTTTATGCTAGCGTTCACCTACTAACCCGTCTTTGGACGACTGTATCTCCATGCGATGCAGAAATTGGTCATTCTACTCTTCTTACTTAGCATTCAGACATTTGGGGGGTAGCTTTGGATTAAAGTGGTGATCTTCTATTCTTCCAGAAAGCTCCATTTTATAGATGTTATTTCATACTTTGGATTATTTATGGATATTAGTTTTAGCTATGGTTGGGGTAATATCCAAATTAGATTTTTGTATTCTTTTGGCTGAAGACTTTTGTGGAACTACTATGGGTTGGAATAGGCAGGATCAATATTGGTGTTAGCCTTAGTATTAGTAATAGTTTTAAGGTTGATATCGGTTGACGATATTGCTGGTTGTTGCATCCTCTTTTATTTTGGGATTATATATTTAATTATCAATTGAACTTATTTTGTTATGGTTGGATTTATGGTTTTGTTTGGCTTGGTATGGTTGGGCGGTTGGTATCGGACGGTTGGACTCAGTTGGGTTGGTCACGGTTGTGATCCTATCCCAGAGTCTTCATGTAAGCTGTTATTCTATCTTCTTATATACTTAAAATTTATCCAACTCAGGACAGTAAAATAGAGGTTGGGTTGGGTAGTGGGGGTGGTCTCCAATCCCAAATAGACTTGGGATTCCCATTACGACAAGGCCCTGGGTCAGGTCATATCAAGTTGGTATCAGAGCTTTAGGTTCATGGTCAATTGGGATTTCACAAAGTCGTGTCTAGTAGAGTCTCTTTTAGTGATGTGTAGCTCGCCACACTCATAAGAAAGAGGCTACAAGACATTTAGGAATGCTTCAGTTTCTTGGTATTCTATTTTCAAGCTTGGAGTCTAAGTCCTGGAATTTTCTCTTATCCTTGTTTGTTCACTTTTCAAATGATGCCTTGCCGATCTGGAACACAAGGAAATCCTCAATTCCCATCTGGGGATGATGTTGATGGAGTATACCCTACACCTGGATTTTACACTCAATCTCAGGGTCCTAACCTTATTTCTTCTGGAGTTCCCTTGGTTGCTGTTAGTCCTCCTCAAGGTAAGGTGACTAATGAGGAATTTTGCTAGTCTATTCATACTATTGCTCAGTTGGTTTTTGCTCAGGCTGAGCTACATCTAGTGGGTTGTCTGTTAAGTCCACAAAGGTTGGCAAGTTTATGAAATGAAATCCTCCTACTTTTACTGGTGTGAAGGTGAAGGAGGATCCTCAGGGTTTCTCGGATGAAATAGAGAAGATATTCAAGTTGATACAGGCCTCAAATATGGAAGGTGTAAATTTTTTAGCTTATTAGCTCAAGGATGTTGCTTACCAATGGTATGAGGAGTAGGATAGGGATAGAGGCAAGGTGGAGGAGTTGTCCTTATGGGATGTTTTTTCAAATGCTTTTTTGGATTGTTTCTTTCCTCAAGATCTAAGAGAAGCAAAGATAGAGGAGTTTGTGAATCTCAAGCAAGGTAAAAGGATTGTCAAGGAATATTTCTTGAAGTTTCATTAGCTATCAAGGTATGCTCCAGACTTGGTATCTGATATGAGGGTGAGGATGAGAAAGTTCTCTTATGGACTATCTGAGGATTTGATCCTTGAAATCAAGATTGCTTTGCTGATCAAGGATATGGATATTTTGAGGTTTATTGTTGACATATAGCAGGAAGGGGGATGATAAGAAAAAATAGGCAGAGTTTAGGGTAAGGCATATGGGGGATAAAAAGAGCATCAGGGTAGTCGGGATAGAGGTAAATGCTTGAAGAAGAAGTGGGCGAGTTATGGTTCCTTCTCTACTGCTATCACTCTTTACCTGAAGTATTCGAGTGACAGGCGTCCACAAGGTGGTGATAATTTCTAGGCAAAAGGTGCCCAATCTCAGGCGAGTGGGGGTTAGTCAGCTTATTCATACCCACCTTACCTGTTTTGTGGCTTTCTTCATCGGGGCTATTATGATTAAGGTAGGGACAAGTGTTTTAAATATGGCTAGCCAGGAAAAATGCTCAAAAATATCTAATTAGAAAGGGTGCATCGGGAGCAGTCAAAGCTTTGGTTGCTTTATCTTCTACTCCAAAACCTAGTGGTATGGCTTTGGTGTCTTCTTCTACTTCTGGTATCGGCATAGGCCGGAATAGGTTGTATGCTCTTGTATCTCGATAGAAATCTAAGGCATCACCTAATGTCATTACTGGTATGTTGCAACTCTTTTATCATGACGTGTATTGTCTGCTTGACCTGGGTCCACTCTTTCTTATATGACCCCATATATGGTTATATGTTTTGGTTTTGATCCTGAGGTTATTTTGGATCCTTTTTCTATTTTACCCCTATAGGTGACTTAGTTATTGCTAAAAGAGTCTATAGGGGGGGTGTTCTATCTGTTGGTAGCAAGCAGACCTTGGTAGATCTATTTGAGATGAATATGGTGGATTTTGACATTATTTTGGGGATGGATTGGTTACACTATTGTTATGCATCCTTAGATTGTCAAACCTATAAGGTTGTCTTTAGGTTCCTTGGTGAACCAGTTATGGAGTGGGAGGGTGGTTCCCTAGCTCCTAGAGGGAGGTTTATTTCTTAGATTAGAGGTCAAAGGTTAATCTCAAAGGTTGTCTTTACCACTTAGTCTGGGTTAAAGATTCTAACTCAAAAGGTCCTTTTATATATTTAATTTCAGTGGTAAATGAGTTTCCTGAGGTCTTTCTGAATGATCTTCTTGGTGTTCCTCCAGATAGGGAAATAGAGTTTGGTATTGATTTGGTTCCGAGCACTCGTCCAATATCTATTTGTTCTTATAGAATGGCTTCGGCTGAGTTGAGGGAAATCAAGGGTAAACTTAAGGATCTTCTGGATAAGGAGTTTATTTTTCCTAGTGTATCCTCGTGGGGTGCACCGGTGCTGTTCGTGTGTAAGAAGGATGGTTCCCTTCGGATGTGTGTTGACTATCGATAGTTGAATAAGGTGACGGTCAAGAACAAGCATTCTCTTCCAAGGATAGATGACTTATTGGATCAGTTGCAAGGTGCCAAATTCCACTCTAAGATAGATCATTGGTCTAGGTATCATAAGCTTAATATTAGGGAGGAGTATATCCCTAAAATAGCTTTTCATACTCTGTATGGGCACTTTCAATTCTTGGTGATGTCATTTGGTTTGACTAATACCCCAGCCGTATTTATGGACTTTATGAATAGGGTTTTTAGATATCTCTTAGATCTCTTTGTCATTGTGTTTATTGAAGACATTCTGGTTTATTCCAAGGGTGAGGTGGATCATGCTAATCACCTCCATGTGGTTTTGTAGACCTTAAAGGAACAACAGTTGTATGCCAAGTTCTCCAAGTTTGACTTTTGGTTGAACGTTGTGATTTTTCTTAGTCATATTATTTCTAGCAAAGGGATCATGGCTGACCCTCAAAAGGTGGCGGTGGTTAAAATGTGGTCTAGACCCACAACTCCAACCAACATTCAAAGCTTCTTGGGTTTGGTTGGGTATTTTTGGCAGTTTGTGGAAAGTTTTTCGACAATAACTACTCCTTTAACTAAGTTGACTCAGAAAAGGTAAAGTTTTCTTAGTCGGAGGGGTGTTAGGGGAGTTTTGAGAAGTTGAAAGATAAGCTAACTTCAGCTCCCATTTAGACATAGCCTGAGGGAAGTAAGGGGTTCGTGGTTTATTGTGATGCATCTAGGGTGGGACTTGGTTGTGTCTTGATGCAGCATGGGAAGGTGATTGCCTATGCTTCTAGGAAGATGGTATATGAGAGAAATTATCCTACTCATGTTTTAGAGCTGTTGGTGGTGGTTTTTTCTTTAAAAATCTGGCGGCATTATTTGTATAGAGTGTACGTAGACATCTTTTCTAATCATAAGAGTCTACAGTATGTGTTCACTCAGAAGGAGCTAAATATCAGACAGGGGAGATAGTTGGAGCTTCTTAAGGACTATAATATGAGTCTTCACTATCACCCAGGTAAAGCTAATGTGGTTTCTGATGCTTGTAGCAGGTTGTCCATAGGGAGTTTGGCTCATGTGGAGAAAGGAAAGCAGGAACTGATGAAAGGTATTCAGCACTTGGCTAATCTTAGAGTTCATCTCCTTGACTCTAAGGATGGTGGTGTGATAGTATAGGAAGTGGTTCGGTCATCTGTTTTTGTATAGATTAAGGAGAAGAAAGTGCTAGATCCTACCTTGATAAAAATCTCGATTAATGTGGGTATGCCAAAGGTAATAGTGTTTGAGATCTGTGGTGACGATACTTTAAGATACAAAGGGAGGTTGTGCATTTCTGATGTCGATAATTTGCGGAAAAGGATCTTGGCTGAGGCACATGAATCACTATACGTTGTAAATCCTAGATCAACAAAGATGTATTATGATCTCAAGGAGATATATTGGTAGAATGGTATGAAAAGGGACGTGGCTGATTTTGCGGCCAAATGCATAATGTGTCAACGAGTTAAAGTTGAGAACATAAGACCTGGTGGATTGTAATAAGAAATTAATTTGCTTAACTGGAAATGGTAGGTAATCAATATGGATTTAATTATTGGTCTTTCTCGGTCACAAAACCAATTTGATTCGATTTGGGTCATCATGAGTAGGATCACAAAGTGCGCTCACTTCTTGCCAGTGAGGACTAACTTTTCAGCAAAGGACTAAGCAAAGTTATATCTCCAGGAGATTGTGAAGATATATGGGGTACCTATTTTGATTTTTCTTATTGTGGTACGCAGTTTTCATCTCATTTCTAGTAGTATTTTCACAAGGGATTGGGTACTAAGGTGATTTTGAGTACTGCTTTTCATCCTCAGATGGATGGGAAAGTGAAAAGAACTACTCAGACATTAGAGGATATGCTTTGGGCATGTGTGATTGATTATGGTGGCAGTTAGGTTAAGCATCTTCCTCTAGTAGAGATTGCTTACAACAATAGCTGTCATTCTAGTATTGGTATATCCCTTTTGAGGAATTGTATGTAGGAGGCGTAGATCTCCTATTGGTTGGTTTGAGCTTATTAAGGTGGATATGTTTGGTTTGAATTTTGTTTATTAGGCCATCAGAAAGGTGAAGGCGATTCGGGATAGGCTTAAGGCTACCCAAAGTCGCTAAAAGTCCTATGTGGATGTAAGGTATAAGGACTTGGAGTTTGAGGTTGGGGATAGGGTGTTCCTAAAGGTATCTCCCATGAAGGGAGTAATGTGGTTTAATAATAAGGGGAAGCTCAGTCCCCGGTATATTGGTCCTTATGTCGTTCTGTAAAGGGTTGATAATATGGCTTATGAATTGGTGTTTCCTTCTAGATTAAGCTCCATTCATTCGGTATTTTATGGTTCCATGTTAAGGATGTGCATTAGTGATCCTTCTTCGATTGTTCCTTTGGATGGGTTGGGTATCTCAGACTTTCTGTCTTATGAAGAGGTCTTGGTTAAGATCTTGGATAGGTAGGTTTGTTAGTTGCGGACCAAGGATATAGCTTCATTAAGGTTCTTTGGCAGAATCATAATGAGGAAGAAGTTACATGGGAAGCAGAAGAGGGCATGAAGTCCAAGTATCCGCACCTATTTTTTGCTCCTGGAATTCATGCGGAAGGTATGTGTTCTTTAACACATCTTTATTTTTTGAGTTTATTAAAGGAAAGGTTAATATCTTTGCATATTTGTTTTCAAACTTTGTTAAAGATTGGAAATATATTTGATAATGCAAATGACTCATGCGTGTGGTTACCCCTACCTTGTCTGTTATTCATTGACTAATGTTCCAAGTGGGGGAGACTGAAACACCCTAGTTTCTGAACCTTAGAATTTCCTTAATTTATGGTTTTTGGGAATGATACGACTTAGGGGAATGAGTCATATGCTTGGGTATGGGTGCTATGGTCCGGTTGAATGCTTACCAGTGTTGGTTAGTGGTATGGATTTAGTTGCTAGAATGGGTATGATTTGGGTGGTACGATTCATATTTTTGTATACGTCTTGTTTGGTTACTTCACTTAACCTTGGACTTGGTAACTTAAGTTGGATCTGAGTATGAGTAGCTCACCATGAGCCGTAATCCAGGGTACGAGTCATACCATGGACTAGTATGGTGGTCAATGCTCAAACCTCTTGAAATTCTATTCTGCTAGGGGTATGGTTTATGAGTACTACTCGTACACTTGGATATGATTTAGATTTGGGTGTGCCATACCTTGGACAGCGTTGGGTCTAATAGGGAGTCTAAGGTATGAAAGGTGGGTATCACTAGTATAGGATGGGCATGTGATAACGCTCAAATTACACTCTTGAATGGGTGTAAGCGATCGTTGTCAATATAAAACCCAACTAGGTTGGGGTGTAATCCCATAAGGGATATGGTATGAAATCAAGTTGTTTGCGATTTAATTCACTGATAGTTTAATGTTTCCTGAAATGGCGGGTTTAGGTTTAACAAGTTGTTGTTTGTCACATTACTTTCAGTGTTTGTAAATCAAGAGTTTATGAAATAACTAGAATTATGTTCACTAGGGCTTCCGATACATGACAGATGCTAAAAGTTGTTCAAGATTCTCATGGTGTGTAGAATAATAAGCTATCTTTATCGATATTATTCTTAAATTTCTCTCGACCTACTTAAGAATTTAACTCCCTAATCCTCTCGAACTTAGGGAATTTTTATTTACTCCCCAGATTTAACCTCAGGTTAACCAACCTTGTTACCGCGTTGATTATTAAACAAAGTATTTCCAAGTCCCTGTTGATAATTTACTTCCTACTATATTTGATTTATTTCTCAAGAAAATCAAAGCATGTGTGTCTACTATTTGCAACCAACAGACGTTAATTAAAACTTCAGAATTATCAAAAGATCCTACCACCTATTGAATCTTGAATACTTAGCACCTCAGTAAGACCTAACCCTTGGTCACATAATTCAGGTTAAGGGAGTTTAGCCACTCATGATGCAATGAACGAAACACATAATGGAATTCATGATTTGAAAGATAAACTTACAGATATGAATAATAACCAGTGAATCATAGATGAGATCACAAAGAAAAATCCCAAAAATACTGATAATAATGTCTTGAAATAGTGGTGTTGTTAAAGTCTAGAAGTAGAGAGAGAAAATATCAGAGTACGTTGTCAAAACTCAAAGTGTCGAATAATGTCTTGAATCCCCCTAGAAAACCCTAATACAAAGCTTTAAATAGTTTACCCTAACTATGGAAACAAAATCATGGTTACAGCTTTTCCTCGGAATAGACGATGACATCCGTGATAGCTTATCAGGAGTCTAACCACTTATCATGGATGTCGTCAGCTCCTCTTCACTTTTGGCTCTTGTTGTCTAAGACTGACGATGACAATGACAGCTTATCAGGATTTTGACGGCTTATCAAGAACATCGTCATATTCCTGCTCCAATTCTCATGTCTTGTCTACATCTGACGGTATCCTTGACGCCTTATCACTATCCTGACTGCCTATCACAAAATGTCGTCAACTCTTCCATCTAAAACTCATCTTCTGTTTAAGTATGACGTTATCTTTGATAGCTTATCATTGGGCTGACGACTTATCATGAATGTCGTCAGCCACACTTGTCTTTTATTTCTTCACATTTCAGCCTTTTTGCTTCCATTATTTTTGGTTCCCCTGAATCTCAACATTTACTGCAAAATCAAAGTAAACTAATCAAAAACAACTAAAGTTACTCAAGATCTTGCAATTATTTAGAGTTAAAAGCCTCAAATATGTTAGCATCGGCTCACACATCAACACCCTCAACTTAAACAACTGCTTGTCCTCAAGCAACCATGACATAACTAAGAGAGTACAAAGTATACTTTGGTAGCTAACTACTCATATTAGATCTAAATACATTCACCATCTCCAAGGTCAGTCAATTTAAAACTCACTATTGATGTTTTTAAGAACACCCATGCTACTCACAAAATCAAGATGCGGCAAAAATTTGGCAATAACAACCATGCCATACCAAGATCACACTATCTGAACAAGTCAGTGACTAGAAACATACCCAGTGTGACCTCACAACAAAGAAATCTCTTTTTCACTCACATCAGAATTCACATACATAAACATAGGGACAATCACAAAACTCACTCTCAGAATGAAGTTCCAAACACTGCATGTCAAATGCCATAGGCTTGCCCTTGTAGTCAGTACCCAAGTCTTCAGACAGGTCAGTTAGGATCACTATTGGACTTTTCTTAAGCTTGTAACGTAGGTCAGGGATGGTATGATACTCATGGATATTTTAGAGTGACTATGCCTCCTTGACACTACACTAAACTCTTAGGGTTTCACTTATCAGCCTTCTTTTCTTCCTCTCTTTTAATGATCACACATGCTCAAGATGGATGCGGCCTCTTCAATCATCATATTATCTTTTTATCATCTTTAACACAGCTTTCTCTTTTCTTATTCCTTTTTCACCACACCCAACTTTTTATTCTTTTCTCTTATTCTACCTCTCTTCATGCTTATTTTGCATCATGCACCCCTATAATAGCCACCCTCAACTTAGGTTTTTTGCCTAAGTCAAGATGCATAGTATTCAAGGAGGACCAAGGCCAAAATAGGTTCATTGTGAGGTAAATTGGAAGGTGAGAGATTTCACAAAAAAAAACAGGCATATAGGCTCAAATCAGGGATCAAGGGATATTATTCACATTGAGAAGGTCATTTAGGATGAAAGTGGATTACAATCAAACATGGCCTATGATCCTTTCCTAACCCCTATCTTATAACCTAGGCAGGACTAACTGGGCAAGTTCTAGATTTGGATCACAGTAGAAGCTGAGGAAAAACTCACACACACATGGCACACAAGTACATCTCATATCACTACTTATCCGATTTATGCAATTTGTTCAGCAAAAATCATCAAGCTGCTAGACTAATGCCCCAAAAAGATGTACCGCAGTCATAGATAAATACAATTCACATAGTTATAAACTCAGATCAATGGAGAGGTGCTCAAAAGTCACAAAATAAGCTAACTGCCTCAAGTACCTGTATTACTCCTAATTATCTACCAAAAATTGTTACAACAACATCCTACCCTACACCCTCAACTTAAAATTGAAAATAAAGCTAAACTAACGGTTAGAGTATACTTAGAATGACTCAAGCTCGGGGGTCATAGGTTTCTGACCCTGCTGCTACATCATCTGCTACCTTCTCTCCATCGGGAGCTTCTAGACTTTCAGTGGTAGGGGGTCTACTAGATGAGGCACCTGCAGCCCTGGGTTTCAAAGCCTCCTCCCATCTCTCATTGTCCTTTAGGGACTCCATTCCTGCTTTCTTCAACTCCTATTTTTTGGCCTTCTTTTTCTCCATCTTTTTAACTATTCTTTCTTCCTTGTTGTTAGGGTCTTCTCTCTTATCTTTGCCCTTCTTCTCCCCCTTCTTCTTCTCTTTCTTTGGTGAATCTCCAGTGAGGTCAAGCATTAGAATTTCTTCCTCTGATTCATGCATAGCCGAATCTGTCGGTACCAAAGACTATGGCATTTGACATGCAGTGTTTGGAACTTCATTCTGAGAGTGAGTCTTGTGATTGTCTCTATGTTTATGTATGTGAATTATGATATGAGTGAAAAAGGGATTTCTTTGTTGTGAGGGCATACTGGGTATGTTTTTAGTCACTGACTTATTCAGATAATGTGATCTTGGTATGGCATGGTTGTTATTGCTGAATTTTTACCGCATCCAATTTTTTATTCTTTTCTATTATTCTACCTCTCTTCATGCTCATTTTGAATCACACCCCTATAATAGCCGCTCTTAACTTAGGTTGTTTGCCTAAGTCAAGGTGCACAGTGTCCAAGGAGGACCAGGGCCAAAACGGGTTCATTGTGCGGTAAACGGGAAGGTAAGAGGTTTCACAAAAAGAAATAGGTATATAGGTTCAAATCAGGGATCAAGGGTTATTATTCACATTGGGAAGGTCATTTAGGCTGAAAGTGGGTTACAATCAAACATGGCCTATGATCCTTTCCTAACCCCTATCTTACAACCTAGGCAGGACTAACAGGGCAAGTTCTAGATTCGGCACACAGCAGGAACTGAGTAAGACCTCACACACACATGGCACACTAGTACATCGCATATCACTACTTATCTAATTCATGCAATTTGTTCATCAAAAATCATCAAGCTACCAGACTAGTGCCACAAAAAGATGCACCACAGTCACAGATAAATGCAATTCACACAGTTATAAACTCAGATCAATTGAGAGGTGCTCAAACGTCACAAAATAAGCTAACTACCTCAAGTACCTGTAATACCCCTAATTATCTACAAAAAATTTTTACAACAACATCCTACCCTGCACCCTCAACTTAAAATTAAAAATAAAGCTAAACTAAGGGTTAGAGTATACTTGGAATGACTCAAGCTTAGGGGTCATGGGTTTCTGACCCTGCTTCTGCATCATCTATTACCATCTCTCTATCAGGATCTTCTAACTTTGCAGTGGTAGGGGATCTTCTAGATGAGGCACCTGCAGCCCTGTCTTTCAAAACCTCCTCTCATCTCTCATTGTCTGCTAGGGACTCTATTCTAGCTTTCTTCAACTCCTCTTTTTCGGAGTTATTTTTTGCCTTTTTTTTCACTCTTCTTTCTTCCTCACTGTCAGGGTCTTCTCTCTTATCTTTGCCCTTCTTCTCCTCCTTCTTCTTCTTTTTCTTTGGTGAATCTCCAGTGAGGTCAAGCATTGGAATTTCTTCCTTTGATTTATTCATAGCCGGATCTGTCTGCACCATAAATTGGTGGTGCTGCAACACCCCACCATCTGCCTTTACCTTGTTCAAATCTGCTCTGAATTTAGCTACATCAGCCCCTGACATTTCTTTTGCCCGTGCATCAAATCGGTTCTCCAAATCCGTAACCCATCCAGGCAAAGTCACAAAAGGCTCAAGAGTAACCTTGATTCTCTTATCTACTACAGCGGCAAACTGTTTGGCAAAGGTATGTAGCTTTGTCTCAAACCATTTGGCTTGTTTGGACACTTTTATGATATCGATCGGATGAAATGCAAATCCTACTGATGCTGGAGGAGCTAAGGGGTTAGGTTCATTCTCAGGCACTAAACCTTCCTATGCTGAAAAAGTTGGTTGCGCAATCTCAGAATCTTGTACTTCCACATTAGGTGCTGAACCGGCATCTATAACTGTAGGGTCTGCTGCTACCTTTACAACTCTATCAAGTCTCAGTCCTGGCTGATTTTTATCATACCGTATGGGGCTATGAGTTTTTTGGGCAGGGACGTCATCATCAACCCCTGCAATCTTTGACATATTAGCTACTCGACACAACTCTGTGATAAGACAAGGGAAAGGATAAGCAGTGTTAGTTCTTAACATTCTAATCTTCTTCTCATTAGTAATGATTTCCCCAAAATTTAGGGGAAGTGACGTCATCATCAACCCCTGCAATCTTTGACATATTAGCTGCTCGACACAACTCTGTGATAAGACAAGGGAAAGGATAAGCAGTGTTAGTTCTTAACATTCTAATCTTCTTCTCATTAGTAATGATTTCCCCAAAATTTAGGGGAAGTTGCTGCACCATGCTTGCTACTAGGATACCTCGGTCATCACCCAGAATGTTGTCTCCATCAGTGGGCATCAGCCAGATACGCACTATCCTCCCCAAAACTTTGCCTCTTGAGTCAAAGAGGACTTATAGATTCTCTCGTTTGGGTTGGTCACCCATGTTGGTTCCCCTTAGGTTATAATATTGGCCAACCACGGACATTGATTTTCCTAATTTTTAATTCGAGCATAGACTGATGGTGAAGTGGCCTGAAGAGTAAAGTTGGGGCCATGCAAGAACCTGTTGATAATTCTGATTGAGATATCAACCCTTACGCCCCTTACCTGAACTCTCTCCAATAGGTGTTAGTCTAGAACTCTTTCTCCTGACCTACACATGTTTTCCAACTTAGCCTGGTAGTTCGCGTAAAACACTCGGACTAGTGCAGGGAAAAATGAGCTTCCCCCTTTTGTAGCCCGTCCCAAGCCGTACTTTTGGAACTTTTGTTCCACTTCAGGATACCTACACAAACCTTTGGTGATAATCCTCTTTTTTTTCTTAATCGGCCTTTTTTTCCTTCTTCTATCAGTTCTGCAGAGCCCAGCAGTGAAGATGCCCTCTACCTTGGGAATTTGCCATCTAGCATTGTCTCGAACTTTGGGGGTTTTACATTTGATAAGTGTTCCCCGAATTAGAGATTCCTCATCATTTTATTGTTTAGTAGAAGGGGATTCAGATGTTGTTCGCTCAGATTCAAGCTACCCAGACCCTTTATGTTCTTCCTCTTCAAATTCAGCATGTTCAGACTCATGCTACTAATGTTTAGAATGTTCAGATGCCTCCTGCTCAGAAGCAGTTGTTGTTTCAGTGTCCTCACTATCCTCCACCTCAACTAGTGGGGGTGGTGGAGGCTGGTTAGGTCTTTTCTTCTTCTTTCACTTCCTGAGCATAGGTTTTTCCTCTTTATAATCAGACTCCTCATCGATGAGCTTCCGTTGTACACTTTTCTATTATTCCTTCTTTGTAAGCATAGGGATCTTTCATTTGGGTTACATTATAGGGTTCTTGTAGCAATAGAAAAACCATTAGTCAATCTTCAAGAGCCTAAACACAAACACATTAATCATTTAAGATTCACATCCTTTGAGAAGATTTATTCATGCTTTAGGTTTCGAGTGTGATGACATTTCTTGATAAGCCGTCATGACTGTGATAGCTTATAATAATTGTCGTCAACCTTAGACAAAACTAATACAATTTTATCAACTTCTGATGATATTTTTGATAAGCCGTCACAACTATGATAGCCTATCACAAATGTCGTCAGCTCTAAACAGGACCCACTACATTCTTAGCAGCCTTTGATGACATTTTTGATAAGCCATCACAGTTGTGATAGCTTATCATGAATCTCGTCATCTCTAATTAGAACCCCACTTTTGACTTTAACTCAATTTTTGGTCCCATTATTTCTCAAAATTCACTTGAATTCCATTTTTTTGAACTGAACTTAAAAGCTTTAGGATTGCACAGCAAACCCTAGTTACAATTTTAGCCCCTTTTTTCAAGTTGAACTTGGTTCAAGCTTCTTGGGAACTTAGGTTATCATCAACTATCACTGACCACTTGAAAACAAAAGTTGAATTTTGGGCATACCTGGTAGGCGATTTCACTTGTTCACACGATTTAGATAGGGTAACAGGAGAATGTAAAAGTTTCTTGATTTTGCTTTCAAATCCCACACTCACAAGGAAGATGTTTTTCTTGATTAACTTTGGGAAATTATTTGGAAGGAGTAAGTAAATAAACTAAGTAAATAAATAAGTAAATAAACTAAGGAAGGAAAGAAAATAAGACAGGCAGGAACATGAAGAGGTTCGACTATGATTTAAAGTATTGTTCATGAGATATTGATGTTGGGTTTTAAACTATGGATTGAGGGTTTTTAATAAAAATTGTTTAAATGCTTTTCTATGATATCACTAAAACTATTATGATTAAACTAATGGTTCGTAAATATATTGAAGTGCATGGGAAAGGTGGATAGAAATAGGGGTACAAAGAAATCCCCAAATTAATTGGTTTGTTCTGGGAATTGGTACAATCTCAACCCACATGCATAATTGATTTTGGTTTATGCATTATTGCTTGGTTTAGTTTGTTTCTTAAAACTAATGCATAGCTTAAATGGTTAATTGGTTAAGGATAGCTTTGAAAATCTTGTGGGGTACACGAGAATCCTCTAAGTGATTTTAATAATGGAGTTTGTAGGGTACATGGGAATCCCTTAAGTGTTGTCTAATGAATTTGCTTCAAGCTCTAGTCAGTGTGACTATATCACTTAATAATGCCTTAATAATTGACTCCTATAACTTGTGGTTTGGTCATTTGTTAAATATTTTAATTGGGCAATAATGGTGGTTTTGATAGCTACCACTGAACGTGTGCATCCAAAGGACAGATACTGGAAACTCATGTTTGCCAATAGGAGGGTTGGTCTTGATGACCATATACGTGTAGGGTACAAGGGAATCCCCCAAGTGTATATTCGTATATATATCATGGAGGGCAAATGGTATGAATAAATCCCTGGTTTATATGGCTAACACGTAATAGGGACCATTTAGGTGGTAACGCTAGACACACATAGCCCATAGGTAGACATAGGATGGTAAAGCTACACAACCCAAGTTAAGGTTTTAAAGTTCATGCTCAATGTTGTTCCCTATCCCAGCATTGTATATATGTTTATATATATGTATTTGCATATGGTTATGTGCATTGGTATGATTTGGTTCAAGATTCATGGCATTACATTTAACTTTATCCCTGAGTTTCATACTAGCGTTCACCCCACTAACCATCTTCGAACATTGTATCCCCATGCGATACAGGAACTGGTCATACTTCTACTTCTCTTGCATATTAACTAGGATTCAGGATCAGCTCATGAGTTAGTTTGAAGTGGTAAGCTTCCATACTTTAGAATACCTTATTTCATGTTGTGGATTTCCTTATGTCTTTATTATTTCTTTTGGTTTTGGTTTTGGTTTTGGCTATAGTCGGGGGCATTTCCTGACTGGATATTATTTGGTTTTGATTAGAGGATATATTGGACTTCTGTAGACATAGGTGGTATCAATGTATGTATCGGTATTGGTGTTGGTATTGGTTGGTTGATTAGTTGTTAGTGGTTGGGTTTAGTCATAATCGTATCATAATATTTTTTAATTAATATTCTCTTATCTTGTTATATGTTCAGAATTCATTCAACATAGGGTGTAAGAAGGTTAATGATTAGGTATTGAGGGAGGTCTCTAGTCTTGGTTGGACTTGAGAAACCCAACACGGCCAGGAGAGATATGAGGAATTTAGGAATATTTCCCTTTCTTATTGATCTAATTTGAGCTATAGAAATAAAGGTCTTGAGTCTTTCTAATTCCTATTTGTTCACCTTTTCGATCATCCCACTAAGAATATATGATGTCCATAGGAACTCTTTTATCTAGTCGGAGGATAATATAGATGGAACTCATCCTACTTTGAGAGTTTAGACCCAATCTAAGGTTGTTAATTTTGATTGCCCTGATGGAGCTCCACCGATTCCTCTTATTCCTTCTCAGGCACCTCAAGTGGATGTGTCTAATACAGAGTTTCGCCAATTGATTCACTTGCCTACCTAGTTGGTAGCCTCCCAGACTAAGTGAGTTATTTTAATTACTCCTTTCTTTGAGACCACTATAGTTGGCCAATTTATGAAATTGAGTCCTCCTACTTTCACTGGTTCTAAAGTTGAGGAACATACTAAATACTTCATTGATGAAATGGAAAATATCATCCATATAATACATACCACTAATGTAGAGGGCATTGAGCTTGCTGCTTACTGATAAAAAGATATGGCATACCAATGGTAGAGGAATGAGACTAATTTGGGGGTGTTAATGCTGAGTACACTTTATGGGATGATTTCTCTAATGATTTTCTAGACCATTTCTTTCCCCAAGAGTTGAGGGAGATGAAAGCGAAAGAGTTTGTTAACCTGAATTAATGCAAGATGTCAGTCAAGGAGTATGCCTTGAAGTTTCATCAGTTGTCTCGGTATGCTCCAAATTAGGTATCTAGCATGAGGGATAGAATAAGGAAGTTTACTTCTAGGTTATCCTGAGACTTGGTCTTGAAGAGTAAGGTTGCCTTGTTAAACAAGGACATGGATAGCAATTGACTTATGGTTTATACGCAGCAAGTTGAAGAAGAGAAAAAGAAACGGGATCAATTTGGGGAAAGAAAGAGAAAGAAGTTTCACTATTTAGATCAAGAGAGAGGTCAACAGCAAGGTGGTAGAGATGGTTAAAGTTGTCTAAGAAGAAGAGGGAGTTTTGGTTCCTACCTACGGCTAGTGCTCCTAATCCAAAGTCATTGGGTGATAGTCTCTCTTAGCATAGAAGTGGGTATAGGGCACAGGTTGCCTAACCTCAGGCCAGTGGGGCTCAATCGGCTCGATCATACCCTACCTGTAAGTTTTGTGGTTGATTACATCATGGATTTTGGGATAAGGTAAGGGATAGGTTTTCTAAATATGGTCAGCCAAGAAATATTCTGAGGAACTATCCTATGGTTATTGTTACTTTTGGAGTTAACAAGGGTCTTGTTGCCTCCTCACTATCTCCTACACCATAAGGTGTCCCATCTAGCTCCCACACTGGTAGGAACTGACTCTTTTCTCTCACTGCCCATCAGGAGTACAATGCATCTCTTGATATTGTTATTGATATATTAAAACTCTTTTCTCTTGATGTGTATTGCTTTCTTGATCTGGGGTCCACTCTTTCTTATGTAACCTAATTTATGGCTGTGAATTTTGTTTTTGGTCCCGAGTGTATTTTGGACCCCTATTATGTTACTACCTCAGTAGGTGACTCTGTGGTAGCTAGAAGAGTCTATAGGGGTTGTGTGGTATCTTTTGGTGGTAAAGATAGATCTAATAGAGTTAGACATGGTCGATTTTGATATCATATTGGGGATCAATTGGTTGCACTCCTACTATGCCTCCTTAGATTGTCGAACTAGTAAGGTCATGTTTAAAATCCCTAATGATTTGGTCATTGAGTGGGAAAGGGTTCTCTAGTGCCTAAGGAAAGGTTTATATCATATCTTAGAGCCCAGAAGTTGATTTCTAAGGGATGTCTCTATCATTTGGTCCGGGTTAAGGATTCTAACTCAAATGGTCTTTTCATATAATCCGTTCTCATGGTTAATGAATTCCCTAAGGTTTTTCTTGAAGATCTTCTAGGTATCCCTCCTAATAAGGAGATTGATTTTGGGATTGATTTTATTCTGGGCACTCGTTCGATCTCTATTGCCCCATATTGAATGGCTCTAGCCGAGTTAAAGGAGCTTAATGAGCAGTTAAAGGACCTTCTAGACAAAGGATTCATCCATCATAGCATGTCCCCGTGGGGTTCACCGATATTGTTCATGTGTAAAAAGGATTGTTCCCTTCAGATATGTATTAACTATCGAGAATTATCGATAAAGAATAAATACCCTCTTCCAAGTATAGGTGATTTGTTAGATCGGTTACAGGGTGCTAAGTTTTTCTCCAAGATTTATCTTCGGTCTAGGTATCATCAGTTAAAGGTTAGAGAGTTAGATATCCCTAAGACTTCCTTCAGAACCCACTACGGTCATTTTAAATTTTTGGCGATATCTTTTGGGTGCCTAATGCCTCGGAAGCATTTATGGACTTGATGAATAGGGTCTTCTGTCAGTTTCTGGATTTGTTCGTCATTGTAATCATAGATATCCTAGTGTACTCCAAAGTGATGTGGATCATGCCAATCACCTTCATATTATATTTCATACCTTGAAAGATCAGCAGTTGTATGCTAAGTTCTCCAAGTGTTAGTTTTAGTTGAAAGATGTTACTTTTCTAGGTCATGTCATTTCTAGTGAAGGGATCATGGTGGATCCACAGAAAGTTGCAGTGGTTAAGAAGTAGCCTAGGCCCATGACTCTCATTGATATTTGGAGTTTCTTAGGTTTTGCTAGTTACTATAGGAGATTTATGGAAAGTTTTTGGGCCATAGCTGCCCCGCTAACTAAGTTGACCTAGAAGAAGGTAAAGTTCTTGTGGTGTGATTTTTGTAAGGGTATTTTTGAAAAGCTGAAAGATAAGTTGACTTCAGCTTTGGTTATGACTCTACCTGACGGGACTGATGGTTTTATTGTATATTTTTATGCATCCCGTGTGGGACTTGGTTGTGTGTTGATGTAGTATGTTAGGGCGGTGGCCTATGCTTCTAGGCATTTTAAAGTTCATGAGAAGAATTATCTACTCATAACTTGGAGTTGTTGGTTGGGATATTTGCATTGAATATTTTGCATCACTATCTGTATGGGGTTTATGTGGATATCTTTTCCGATCATAAGAGCCTACAATATGTGTTCACTTGGAAGGAGTTGAATCTAAGGCAAAGGAGATGGCTTGCATTTCTGAAAGACTACAACATGAGTCTCTGCTACCACCCAGTAAAGCTAATGTGGTTATTGATGCTCTTAGTAGGTTATCCATGGGGATTCTAGCTCATGTAGATGAGAAAAAATGAGAATTGGTGAAAGATATTCACCAGTTGACTAACCTTGGAGTTCTTTTCTTGGACCCTAAAGAAGGAGGTGTGTTTGTACAATGGTTGGCGAAGTCATCCGTTGTTGCTGAAATAAACGAGAGTAGGTACTGGATCCTGTCTTAATAAAGATTAGGAGGTGTGGGATAGAAAAAAGTTGTAGCTATTGATATTGGAAGCGATAGTATCTTGAGGTACCAAGGCAAGTTAAGTGTTTACAACATAGATGGATTGTAAAAGAGGATCTTAGCTGAGGCTCATGAATCATGTTATACTATTTGTCTTGGTTTGACAAAGATGTATCATGATCTTAAGGAGATTTATTCGTGGAATAACATGAAGCAAGAGGTCGCCAATTTTGTGGCAAAATGCATGGTGTGTCAACAAGTGAAGGTTGAGAACTTGAGACTCAGAGGGTTGTATCAAGAGATTGAGTTGCCTGTATGGAAGTAGGATATAATTAATATGGATTTTGTTACTATTCTTCCTCGATAATGGAACTAGTTTGACTCAATTTGGGTCATCGTGTATAGGATGACTAAATCTTCTCACTTTTTACCAGTAAGGATAATAATTCAGTAGAGGAATATGCTAGGTTGTTCCACCAAGAGATTGTGAAATTGTATAGGGCTCCTGCTTCTACCATGTTAGATTATGGTACTCAGTTTTCATAACACTTTTGGCATTTATTTCAGAGGTTTAGGAACTAAGGTGAGCCTTAGTACTGCTTTCTACCCGCAGTCAGATGGGCAAGAGGAAAGGACTATTTAGATATTATAAAATATGCTTTAAGCTTACGTGATTGACTATAGTGGTAGTTGGGTTAATCAGTTTCCTTTTATAGAGTTTACATATAATAATAGCTAGCACTCTAGTATTCAGATGGCCTCGTTTGAGGCATTGTACGATAAGAGGTATAGATCTCCTATTAGGTTGTTCGAGGTTAGTGAGGCAGGAATGTTTATCTTGGTTTTAGTTCCCTAAGAAATGGAGAAGGTGAAGGTGATTCGGGATAGACTCAAAGCTTTCCAAAGTCATCAAAAGTCCTATGCAGATGTGAGGAGTAGGGAGTTAGAGTTTGAGGTTGGCAATTGGGTATTCTTAAAGGTATCTCCCATGAAGGGAGTAATGCAGTTTGGGAAGAAGGACAAGCCCATTCCCTGGTATGTCCGCCCGTACTTGGTTTTAAAGAGGATCTATAGTGTTGCATATGAATTGGAATTATTATCTATTTTGAGCTCCATTCATTCAGTGTTCCATGTGTCAATGTTGAGGAAGTATGTGGGTGATCATCGTTGATAGTACCTATCAAGGATATTGGTATTTTGGATTCCTTGCTTTATTAGGATATCCACATTGAAATTTTAGATTGGCAAGTTTCTCGGTTGCATATGAAGAATGTGGCTTCGGTAAAGTTTCTGTAGAGGAACCACAGGGTTAAAGAGGCTACTTGGGAAGCCAAAGAGGACATGAAGTCCAGGTATCCATTCTTGTTCTACTCTCTAGATAATCATGCCTAAGGTATGTGTTATTCATAAAATCTTTGTTTCTAACTTTGCTAAAGGAAATAGTAGAGGAATATGGAGTCCAATCATCCTAGCAATTGCCTTGACCCACATTTGAGGATGAATAATCCAAGTGGGAGATAATTTAAACACCTTGGATTTTGGCACTTGAAAATTCCTTGAGCTTTGAGCTCACTGTCCTAGTTACGACTGGACCTGTTGAGATGTACAGTATCCTGATGAGTCATTGGGATGAGTCATAACCAAACCAGTAATTTTGTGGCTTGATTCTGCGCTGAGTACGAGTGGCTCACTATGGGCTGTAAGGAAATGTTATAAGTCATAAAATCCAATCGTAGAGTGTCCAATGTTGGATCGATTTGGGTTTTATGTTTCTTACAACTAATACCTTATGAGTCACAAGGTGTTGATATGAGTCCTAGTCCTGAATCGTAAGGTGGATAGTGTATTAGGTACTTGTCTTAGTTATGACTCGTGGTTACGAATTGTAAGGTGTGGTAACGAGTTGATGGTTGACTCATGGTCCAAGGTGACACTTTTTCAGTTCTACGTTAAGGGCACTCTGGTCATTTCCCACTCTAACCCTTTGGACCCCATGACTTAAATACTTCTTTAGGGATTCATTATCATATCATTCCTAATAAAACACTCCCAAATTCTCTCTCCAACTCTCTGTTCATGTTAAGGTGAGGGTTTCAAAGAAAGTTGTCATCTACGGTTCTAAGAGTTCCTTCTTCTCCAAATTTCTTGGTATTTCAGGCATGTTACTCTTCCTTCATTATCAATTTTGTAAAAGCATATGATTTAAAGTATAGTTCATAAGATATTGATCTTGTGTTATGAACGATGGGTTAAAAGTTTCAAATATAAATTTTTTAAATGCTTTACCATGATATCTATGAAACTATTGTGCTTAAATTGATGGTTGGTAAATGCATTGAGGTGCATAGTAATGGTGGATGGAAATAGGGGTACAAAAGATTCCCCAAATTAATTGGTTTGGTATGTGAATTGGTATAACCTCAACCCACTTGCATACTTGATTTTGGTTTATGCATTATTACCTAGTTTGGTTTGTTTTTTGAAACTAATGCATAGCATAAATGGTTAATTGGTTAAGGATATATTTAAAAACCTTGTAGGATACACAAGAATCTCCTAAGTGATTTTAACAATGGATCCTATAGGGTACATAGGAATTCCCTAAGTGTTGGCTAATGGAATTGTTTGTAAGTTATGGTCAGTATGATCATACCACTTAATAATGTCTTAATAATTGACTCCTGGAACTGGTGGTTTGGTTATGTGTTAAGTATTTAATTAGGCAATAATGAGGGTTGTGATAGCTATCCATGAAGGTGTGAGTCTGAAGGATGGACACTGGAAACTCATGTTTGCCGACATGAGGGTTGGTCTTGACAACCATGTACTTGTTAGGTATAAGGAAATCCCCCAAGTGTATATTTGTACATATTTATCAGGGAGGGCGAAGGGTATAAGGGAATTCTCAATCATCAATGATATCTTTGATTCGTGCAGCTAACTCACACTGCGTCCATTCAGGGGGTATTACTTGACCCATATAGCCCATGGGTGGACTTAGGACGGTAAAGCTACACATCCCAAGTTTTGGTTTTAAAGTGCATGTTAAATCTTTTTCTCTATCCCGACATGGTATATGTGTGTGTGTATATATATATATATGTATTTGCATATGGTTATGTGCATTGGTATGATTTGGTTTTGGATTGATGGCATTACTTTATTTTTATCCCTAAGTTTCATGACAACATTCACCCTACTAACCGTCTTCAAATGTTGTATCCCTACGCGATGCAGGAACTAACCATAATTCTACTTATTTTGTACATTGACTTGGATTCAGAATCATCGCGTGAGTCAGACTAAATTGGTGAGCTTCCATACTTTGGAAGACCCCATTTTATGTTGTGGATTTCTTTGTCTTTACTATTTATTTTGTTTTTGGTTTTGATTATGGTCGGGGGCATGTACCAACTGGATATTCTTTGGATTTGATTTAAGGATTTGTTGGACTACTGTGGACATGGGTGGTATCAGTGTCGGTATCAGTATCGGTATTGGTATCGGTATCGGTATTAGTATTAGTTGGTTGATTGGTTGTTTGTGATGATTTTGATCATAAACTTATCATAATGTTTTTAAATTGATATTCTCTTATCTTGTTATATGTTTGGAATTCATTCGGCATAGCATGAAAAAAGGTCAATGGTTGGGTATTGGGGGTGGTCTCCAGTCCTGGTTGGACTTCAGATACCCAACACTGCAAGGCCTTAGTTTGGGTCATGTCAATATGCTCCCCGAAAAGTTGGGTGTGCACCATTTCAATCCTATTAGGAGCATGATAGTTCTTTATATGGAGGTCTAGATGAACATTGGAGTGATTGTCCAAATTCCCCTCCCCTAATTATGGTAACACAAATGCTAGTTCTTCTTATGATTTTGATAGGTCTCTTGAAGTGATAAAGGAAGAACAATGTGCCGGATATAATGGTGTTGAAGCAATGCTTCTAACTATCTTGGATTGATTGACTACAATGGGGGAGAACATACATCTCTTGCATCAATCCATGGTGGCATTTGAATAGTAAAGTGAAAAGGGAGAAGTGGGTGAGGAGACCAATCTTTCAAGTACCATGAATATGCCTAATCTTCAAAATGAGGTTGATAAAGAAAAGATATCAAGACATATGGTTGATGGTGGGCTAGATTTTGAAGAATTCTTGGTGATTTCCCAACCAACCAAACCAAAAATACTAAAGGATGTCAAAATTGAAGAAATGGTACTAGATTTGAACAAAAAAGCCAAGCAAATCCTTTGTGAAGGCTCTAGTTCATTTTGGGGTGAGAATTTCAAGAAGAATGCAACTCCAAAATCAGGAAGATGACCTCATTCCAACCACTTTTCAACATTATGCTTGGTGGATGTAATGAAAGTCGAACCACCCAAGCAAATGATGAACTTTGGCAATAAGGTACAAAATCCTTATATTTTGGAGCTTGTCATTCCAAAATGGCAAAATAACGTCCCTCACTTGAAGGCCAAGAAGTTCAAAATTCGATGTTTAACCAGTGGTCTATTAATGCTTCTATAAATACCCAACGAGCCTATTTGGAAGTTTGATGTCAAGTCTTC
Organism: Capsicum annuum; assembly: GCF_002878395.1. Classification (NCBI taxonomy): domain Eukaryota; kingdom Viridiplantae; phylum Streptophyta; class Magnoliopsida; order Solanales; family Solanaceae; genus Capsicum; species Capsicum annuum. Next base: position 110,111,009 of record NC_061113.1, on the reverse strand, counting down.
AACGTGGCGAGATGGAATATGTATAGTTATGCCCTTACCTTTTCCCAAAGTACCTCGAAGATATATGGATCAAAAGTTGGGATGACAATTCAAATCCTCTAAATGGAAACATAAATGATAGTCAAAAAATGTTGTGTCTCGACTTTAACTAAGGCACTTGATGGGAGGCAACCCATCGGTTACATGTTTATTACATTTATCTTTAACAAATTCAGTTAGTTTTGATGCTTTATAGGTGTTAGACAGATTTGAAGCCCAAAAATTAGGAGAAAATAGAGTTGGAAAGTTGGTAGTTTTGCAGAAAAATAGGACAAATCAGGGGAAAATCAGCTCAGATACCGCGATCACAGTCTATGGATTGCTATTGCAGTCACACAATCGCAACTCAACCTATCGCGATAGCAGTTATGTAGAAAATTTCAACCTATGTTGCAGCTTAAGGGAGCTTCATTTACCCTTCTTATGCTTTTATGATATGTAGTGAGGGCACCGCAACCCTTCAAGTTGGGGTATGTGCCCGTGTTTCATAATTCTCACTTGGTTGGTAATATGTGAATCTAGTTCACACCAAATATAGAAACTTTATGAATTGTTTGTTGCATTTTAGCTTTTTATCATTCTCAATCCCTCTTATAATAATGATGTTGGATGGGCCTTTCCTTATGCTAGATTAAGTGATGATATTCTTAAGGGAAAATCATCATGTCTTTGGATTTTTGAGCTATAGATGTAGGAGAAATCTGAGTACCTGTGGCATCATAGACTTAGTAATGGCCTTATTGCTATGGTGAAGTTTGAGTAGCAATATAGTTTTCCCTTGTACGAGCCAAAATATGAGATAACAGCTTGATTTGGTGCTAACGATAACCATTCTTGTGAGGTAAAATACAAAGTAGGCATTCTCTTCCGTCCAAAAATTTTTTGTTAAAATCAAGGCATGGACGTGAATAATCTTGTAACAACCCCTTACCACTTTTTGTGACTGCAAGATCTTTAGTTGATAGTTTATGGTATATAGCTCTTTTTGTCTCTAGTAGGAAATGCAATTGAGTCTCCTTGAAAAGTTTGCATGTCATGTGTGGTGAGTCTAGTTGTTTGACTCTTATGCTCACTTGTATCATCTAGAACTTGCATCGTTAGTCTCTCAAAGCTATTTTTGATTATGCATTATTGGTGAAATAATCTTAGTTCTTCTTTGTGAACATAGAACCCCACTTTAGCCTAAACAGCCTACCCATACCTATACAGTATCTCTAATCATGCCTTTTGAGCCTTTGAACCTTTCTTTGGCAACCGTATTACAAGCCATGGCCATTTGAACTTTATCCCTCTTTTGAACCCTACACTCCTTGAACTTGAGACTGCACTTGAGGCTAAAAGCCTAAGTTAGGGGTGGTGAATCTTGGAAGAGGTAACTTTGTACCACAGTATTATAAGCGAGTGACTAAAATCTTAGTAATGAAGACAAATGAATGAGAAAAAGAAAGGGACCAACAAAAGAATGAAAAAGCATGAGATTATACAAAGGAAAAAAATGAGAATAAAATGTTTTCAAAATATGGTGAACCAATGTGGTAAAGGAAGGCATATGTGTAAATTAGGAATAAATAAAGTGCCCTATGACCCAAAGTTTGACTTAATAGTGTTTTATGTAGAGTTCAAGAAGGGTGTAGTCACTTTGATCCCAAATATTTATCCTACCCTTTCCCAAGCCTACATTATAAGCTTTAAAAAGTCCTTCGAGATCTCCAACCAAGTGTCTTCAATTTAGTGACGAGTGAAAATAAGGGTGAGCATATAGCATGATACTTGTTTGCATTGAGAGTTTCTTTGTTAGAGTGAGTGCTTGCACTTTAGTCCCTCCCTGCATAATAGATATTTTGGTGTGTGGGACTTCTTTTCATGAGGAGGTATGTAGACTAATTGAGGCAGGTGAAGTTCTCATCTTCTGAAAATAAGTCAAAGAAGTGTTGTTGAGTCACTATTGATAGAGAGTCACTCCTAAAGAGTTAGTGGTTGTTTATTGCTTATCCTTAAAAGACTTTTGCATCCTTGAAAGTGTGATTGATTTTGAGAGGAGTTGTGTGGATAGTTTTTCCCATTCTCGAGGGCTTGTTGGTGGTACTAATCTAGTTCGAAATCATTGTGATTATTTGATCAAATAAATGGGATTATAATTGAGTAGTCTCGTTAAAAGAGAAGTAATGTTGCTTAAGTAAAATCAAAGATTTAAGTTGAAGGTGTTGATGAGTGACAAATTTACCACTCATTAATATCTAAATTCTTGCACATTACTATGATTTAATTGTGTAAATGAGACTAGATTTCCATTTAAATGCATTAATATCTAGTTTTTGTGATCTTGTAGGACCTATGATAAAAATGAGTTGAAATCAAGCTGAAAGGAAATAAAAATGAGCAAGAGCTGGAGATCAGGTAAACCTCAGTTATCGCAATCATTGTTTGAGCATCGTGGTCGCGGTTAGTCAACCAGGGTCATCTGTGGTGATCGTGATCAGAAGGTACACGATCGCTGAAGCGCGATTGAAATCCAAAGAGCATGATCGCGATGGAGCAGAAGATTGTCCAGGGGTAGTTTCATAAACTCACAGAGCTGGTCTTAAATCTTATGGGGTTAAACCCTTTCAAAAGAGGCTTTGATCTATTTTATTATTTCTATCTTTCATCTTTACTTATTATCTTATCTCTTCGAGCTTGGATCATATTTATACTGCTCATGAGCTAATAAGACACTAGAGTAATTCCTAAGTGAAGGATTATCAAGTTCCATCGAAATTTATTAAAATTTAAAGTTTGGATTTGTATTCTCTTTATCTTTCATAGATCAATTTGATGGAAATTTTGGTACATCTTTACTTTCTATCAGTATGAGCAGCTAGTTCTTTCTCTTGGGGTTATGCTTGAATAGGTTGTGATTAGTGTATAGATATTGGTGATTTATCCTCCTAATTAGCTATTTGTTATGGGTTTTGCTTATACTCAATGCTTGATTTAGAAATTATGGATGAAAACCCCAATTGTTTAGGATCTCATACCACCTTTGAAAGAGGAATATTGGGTGAGATATTTGCAAACAATAACTTGATTTAGCTTATGGGATGACATCATCTTAGAAATAAGGGTGTTGTTGGAGTAACTTATTTGATAGTACCATCTTAGAAATAAGGGTGCTAAATGAGGTATTGGATTGGTTGTTTTGCCAGATTTGTGAGGTGTTCTGCAGAACCTATGAATCAAATCTTAGTGTTTTATTAAAAGATTGACACTAATACCTCTAAATCTAGCCTACCCACAACTATATCTAATTTGGATAAATTCTCAATTACCCATGCATGTGTTCACACCTAGAATGGCATGAACCCAATATTCGCTCCTAATTGATTATACTCTAATTATTCTTAGACTTGTGTTAGTCCTCTAGAAGCCCTAAAAATTGTTATATCCTTGAAAACATTCAGAACCCCCCAAATATTTGTATATATTTGAATCTAGAAAGTAGTTTTTATTTCAAACTTACTCGATCACCATTCACGTTGTTCCTCGCGGATTCAACGCCGACTCAAAGATGGGTATTTTATTGACAATGACCCTTAGTAAACCCCTATTAAAGCATGTTGTGGCCCCTTATAACCCATTATTGATAGATCAAACACTCCAAAAACATTCTCTAAACTCTCTCTTGAAGATTTGGGCTCGGGTTCTTTCAAGCTAGGGTTCTTTAAAGGTGTTCATCTTAAGGCTCAAGAGTCAAGTTTCTTCCATGAATCTTCTTGAATAAGGCATGTGACTCTTCCCTCATTGTTAGTTCATAAATATCATGTGTTTTAAAGTGTGATTATAATACTTTAATAGTGGTTTAAAAACCAAAATTGTGGGTTTTGTTTCATGTAGTTGAGTGTTGTTTACTCTTGGTTTAACTTGTGGCTTTGCATGTTTTTGGTTACATGTATTGGTTAATTTATTTTAAATTGCTGGCATTATTTTATCTTTATCATTAATTTATATGCTAGCTATCTAACTGCTAACCATCTTCGATGTTGTATCCCCTCGCGATATAGGTGTTGGTCATACTACACCTCCTACTCAGTGATTAGACTCGAGAACAGCTTTTGTTTACTTAAAGTGGTGAGGTTCCATACTTTGTAAGGGTCCATTTCTAGTTTTAGCTTCTTATGTTTTCATTGGTTTAGTCTCGAACATCAATTTTGACTATGGTCTATGGCATGTCCCGACTAGATGTTGTTTTGATTTTGGATATTCTTGGACTTTTTTTAAAGGCTTTGTATGGACAAATTGTAAAATTGGGTGCATTATGGTATGGATATAGACTTGGTAATTATTTTGGTATTGGTTGTGGTTGGTTGTTTGGCATTGGATGGTTAGACTTGATTGGGTTGGATAGGGTCTTGGACCTATCCCAAAGTTCTTATGTTGTTAGCTACTCTATCTTTTTATATGTTCGGAATTCATCTGACTTAGGGTATATGTTGGTTGGTTAGATTGGGTAGCGGGGTGATCTCCGAACCTTGTTGGTCTTGAGATGCTCATTAAGACAAGGCCCTAATTCAGGTTATGTCAGAGTGCTTCTCATATTGATGATGATAAGAAAAAGTTAGTTCGTATGGTTCATCAGCTTGCTAGGTTGGGAGTTGATTGTTGTATTTGACCAAAGGTAGTGTCTGGGTTCAGAATGGTTTAAAATCTTTTTTAGTTTTTAAGGTAAAGGAAAAGTAAGATAGCGATCCTATTTTTCTTAAGTTAAAAGAGGTAATGTGGAATCATAAGGTTGAGGTTTTCTCCCTAGGGGGAGATGATGTTCTTCATTGTCAGCGCAGATTATGTGTTCTGGATGTGGATGACTTGAGGCAGCGAATGTTAGTAGAACCTCATGATTCCTGATATTCTATTCACCCAGGAGCCACTAAGATGTACTGCTATTTGCAGGAACTCTATTTGTGCAATGGCATAAAGAAGGATATTAAGGAGTTGCTGAAATTACATGGGGTCCCTTTGACCATTATTTTAGATAGAGGTACTCAGTTTACCTCTCAATTTTGAAAGACATTTTAGAAGGGTCTTGGTACCTAAGTTTATCTCAGTGCAGTTTTTCACCCGCAGATAGATGGCCAGGATGAGAGGCTATTCAAACCTTAAAGGATATATTGAGGGCGTGTATGATTGATTTCAAGGGTATTTGGGATGATTACTTGCCTTTAATTGAGTTTCCTTATAATAACAGCTATCACTCTAGTATTCAAATGTCTGCGTTTGAGGCTCTCTATGGTAGGAGTCTTAGATCTCCTATTAGGTGGTTTAAGCTTTGTGAAGCTGCTTTGATAGGGTCAAATTTTGTGCATGAGGCAGTGGAAAATTTTCAGCTAATTAGAGAAAGTCTAAAAATTACTCAAAGTTATCAGAAATCCTACGCAGATGTAAGAAAAAGGGAACTTGAGTTTGATGTTTATGATTTTATCTACTTAAAGATTTCACCCATGAAAGGAGTGAAAAGGTTTGGTAAGATAGGAAAGCTCAGTCTGTATTATGTTGGTCCTTACAAGATTTTGAGTCGATATGATAAGCTAGCCTATAAGTTGGAATTATTTGCAGCATTGGCATTAGTGCATCTAGTCTTTCATGTCTCCTCGTTGAAGAAATATATTGGTAACCTAGCATCAATAGACCCTTTAGAAAGGGTTGGTATGGAAAATAGTCTCTCTTATTAAGAGGTCACAGTTGAGATCCTTGAACGCCAGACTCATAGGATGAGGAATAAAGAGGTCTCCTTAGTAAAGGTTCTGTGGAGAAATTAGTCAGTTGAGGGAGCTACTTGGGAAGCAGAGGCAGATATGCTGGCCAAGTAACCCCATCTTGTCACTTCAAATTCAGTCTTAACATGAGGTAATAGTTCCTTTAATTAATTAATTAATTCTATCTTTTTAGTAAAGGTTCTTTGGAGAAATCAGTAAATTGAGGGAGCTACTTGGGAAGCAGAGACAGATATGCTGTCCAAGTACCCCCATCTTTTCTCTTCAAACTCAGCCCAACATAAGGTAATAGTTTCCCTAATTAATTAATTAATTCTTTCATTTCTATCTCAGACTATCCTGCTATTTTCATGTCATATCATGCATTCATAAGTTTAGTTCAGTCCATGCATCAGTCACAGAAATAGATATCCACTTATGGTTCAGCTAGAAAATGTTTAAATATATAGTTATATGTGTGGTTATGTCCTTGTATAATGACGCCCCGTATGTGCATTCAGGATATGATATTTTCCTTGCAAAGTTGTTTATAATTCTCTACCAATAATCACTTGTTAAGTGGCATGGCTCTTGTTAATGCTAATTAGTGATTAGAAGTAGAATATGCTGAATAATGAGTAAGACTAAATGGTAAGTGTAACCATGTGTAGAATTAAGGATTTACCTAGTGGATTAGATTTGGCTTGAATAAATGGATAAATGTTTGAATCTCGCCTTATAATTAGGTTATGTGATAACTAGTTGTCTATATAAATTGGTTATATTGATGGCTAGAAGTCTAGAATACTTATTGGTGAACCTTGTTTAGTTAAAATATAGTGACTAGTAATTATGCTTGTTAATTGGCTAATAACGATAATGGGTTGAGTATTGTTTATTACTAGTGATATTGATGCCTAGTATGTAATGTTGTTGGATGCTTACATGTTGACTTAAGGATTTATGGTGCTAACTAGTACGAGGCATTGGTTAATAGATAGATAAGTGTATTTAATAATGTGTAACCCCTTCCTATGTTATGACTAGCGCACCTATGATAACTAGGAATGAACTTTGGCTAAATGGTGACTATGGTTTAGTTGTGTTTCTTGACTAGATGTAGATGTTGGCTATTTAGTGAATAATAATTAGTTCCTATTTCATGATGAAGGATTATAAGGAATCGATTAAGCTAGTGATTGGAAGCCTTATGATGACTAGCAAACTAGTAGTTTAATAACAAGTGTTGGTTAGTTAATAATGAGTAGATAGAGTAGATGGATGGGTTAGATATCTAAATGACTATGATTATGATTGTGAGTACTTGATATATGTTCGTTCAATGGCGGTAATTAATTATGATCATGAGCTTGGCAAATGTCCGCTGATACGAAAGATAGTAAACCATGAATATCCATAAGTTGGTTACATAATTATATACTTGGTGATTTGACTCTTTAATGTACTTTCCGATGGTATGGGATGCCGTGATGAGTTCTTTACTTTATATTCTTTTGAATGTACTCCCCAGTGGTATGTGACGCCGTGGTGGGTTATTTTATTTATGCTTTAATGGATGTTTATATATTATCTTGGCATTATTCCGATTGTGATTGTATAAGTGACGCTTTAAGTGTTTGATCATTTACTTTGTATAAATAGTATTGGCGTTTGATGGATGGATATGTGGTAGTATTGTTCTAATTTGATTATTGATTAAATATAGTGATGACGAAGATGATACAGGTTCAATTTTGTACCTTGACTTAGAAATATTATCTTACTTTATATCGTCTTTATATCATAATTTAGCTCAGTCGGTCGATGATGCCTACTAACTAATTGTACTTTTGGTACTCATACTAAACTTCTGTTTTTTTTTGTACAGACCCAAGTACTAGTTTTCACCACTGAGTTGAGATCATGTTGTATTGATCTTCCAGAAACAGGGTGATCTCTTGGAGTTTCAAGTTTCCCTTTTCTCTCTTATCCTTTTTCAGCCTTTTGTATTTGAGACGAATGTATAATACTATTTATAAATTGAGTTGTATTTCCTATTGTCGAACTTAGATGCTCTTGTACTGATATTACCAGGTCATGGAAATTGGTATCCATAGTTTATTGTTTATTGAGGAACATGGCTGTTTATGATTGTGTTCATCTATTGTGTCCTTTGTCGGGCGATTCTACCGAAGTAATCCATTGCCTTAGCTTTAGGTTAGGGTGTTGCCTTACCTACTGGTGGTTCTTAGTAGGTGCCATTATGACTCGTAAATCGGGTTATGAAAATTTGTGCACCCATTTTCCCTATATTGTATTCTCAAAGAGAGAAAAAAACTAAATAACTTAAAAGTTCATCACTATGGTCTATGCAACTTGAAAAGAACTAAAATAAAGGAACCAGGAAAAACAAAATATATCCAATATGTCACGGGCTCATTTTTCACTGTGTCAGCGGCACACAATTTTGCCCGTGCAGCACCCATGGTTCCCCTAACTATGGGCCAGTATTCCTCATTTCCCAAGTCTTTAGTATGATCCTGTGCCTGTGGGAAGCTCGCCTCAGAGGTTTGTTCCCTTTGGTGCCGCTCTATCAACATGTCGGCTGACATGGCCAACATATAAGCAACTCTTATGGTGCACCTTTAATCCTTTGATCTCATCCATATGCGCTCTCAGGGATGGCTACGGACATACTCGTCCCTCGCCTGGACCTGAGCATCACTATAGCGTGCACAATCCTATCCTTAAGCTTGACATCGCCTTGTGCATGTGCACTTGGCCTTTGCTTCGCCCGAGTAGGGCAACCTTCAATCCTTGGCCTTTGTCTCAAGACTCTTACTTAGTCATGCCCTCTCATGTCTTACGGCATAGGCAAATATAGCCCACGTAACTTGCATCCAACTTTCATAGCACAGTGTTGCCCCACAACTATGCGTCTAGGCCAACGGACCCTTGCTCACTTGGCTGAACCTTGACCAAGCTCACAAGTTATCTCACGAGTCTCTTGGGGAGGGTATCTCGATTGCTCTATCAGCTTGGAGGCATCCTTCCATCACTTGGAAATCCCGCGGGGCTTGTCGGTTCATATAGCCAACCTCTAGCCTTTTTGGGCGCCCAACGCTAGTCCACCCGACCCTGCGTTGTCCATAGGGTTCCCGAGCCCTATGAGCACCTTGCGCATTCCTTTGACATGCCAAGGTAGGACCTTGAGTTTGTCCCTCAAGGCAGTACACTTGAGGTGTCCATCTGTCGACACACCCGGGGGAGGCTGGTAGGCTGTCACCATGTATACCCCCCTTATATATCCTTAAAATAAATAATCTCAATGTCTGGCACTAGATATCATTTTGCCCGAGAACTGTACTAGGGCTTAGATCATTCATCCGACCTTTAAATTGGGTTCCATTTGTTCCTACTCCTTTATCTTGACTTCCTTCACACCTCCATGAAGTTTTACCCCATTCCCATACACATGGAACGAGTTATGGCCTTCGAACCAATCACCAAATTACGATAATGCCACTAGACTTTGACCAAGTCAAGCTTCTATCTAAACGGACTCCAAATGACCCCCAAATTTGGTAAGAATACATAAGGTACCTTTAATATCAACACTCTAAACCGGAATCATTAGATTTCACTTGTAGCTCAAAATGGCATGGAGCTGACATCGAACACCGTACATGATCCTCACCATGCCTCCGCCCCCTTGGGCTCACACCAAGCCCTCTCCAAATCACCTTGGCACTCTTAGGAAATGTCATGAAACATATATAGATGCTTGTTGCCTCATGTTTTTCCCCTTTAACTCATCTTCGACTTCAGCATATTCCCTCAACACATGCCGCCTGCATAGCTGACAAGGTTGCGGCCTAATTGGCACGCACAATCCTGGAGGGTGACAAGCCCCAAAACTTTGGGGCGTCACACAATACCTTTTTTAGTAGTGGCTTCGCCGACACCCACTGGTAAGTACGACTGAAAGTGTCACTTTAAAGTTTTCTTTTAGTTTTGATTTGAGTATTTAAGTATTTACCAGTCATATAGTTTAGTACTAAGTTTATATTAAATATTTAACAGGAAAAATAATTTTACTTTGTAATCTTCTAAGATTACCCCTAATTTGAGCATGACACTAAGGTGAAAGTCTCAAATTTTGGGGCAGTTTCTTTTTGATACCTCTGCCTCCCCACAACTGCTCAGAGTATTTTTGGCTACACCTCGTCCTACGAGCCTAGTGACTACCTTTTAAACCAGTAGTTACAATTCATGTTCAAATAAATAATTATAAATAATATCCTAAGGGTTAACGACATATAATGATGATATATTAATGACTTGTTGATTATACAAGTGTGGTTGTTTATTCTCATTGTGGTTGTGATTGTTGTGATATCTATTTTATTTGTGGGATGATCTATTAAAGTACATCTTCATGAAATTTATTTTATTATTATGAGATAAGTCGGTAATGGACATCATCACGACATTTTTTGGAATAAAGTTACAGATTCATGTTGGTAGATATGATGGAACTAAGTGTCAGATTTGATTTTATTCAAAGATTGGGTCAGGTACCACACCGGTACAATAGATATGATGCATTTTTTGGCTTGGGTACCACATAGGTGCAATACAAGGATAGAGTTCTATCATGACCTAAACCAGGGCCTAGCCACGACGGACATCTCAAATCCGCCAAGTATCAAAGACCACCCCCATTTCCTAGTTAACATAACACAACACACACTAACATGGACTAAGTTCGATCATATAACAAGATAGAGTAACATAAGTTCAAGGTTTCTAAGTTATATCAATAATCACCAATCGATACTGATAACTAATACTAACTGCCAACACAATACCCAAGTCTACAGTACGCACAAAGCCTCTAACAAAATTGAATACCAATAAAATATCAAGACATGCCCCTGACCATAGCCAAAAACAAGTCTGAAACAAAGTCTAATACACAAGAAACCAAAGAATAAAATGAACTCTTCGAAAGGCTAAAATCCCACCACTTCAATTCAACTCACGAACTATCCACGAACACCTGATCACTGCACGGGAAAGGTAAAAAAATATTTTGGTGCCTGAATTGCGAGGGGATACAACATCCAATGACGGTTAGAAGTTGGATCGCTAGCATGTAACATGGGAATAAGGAATAAAATAATTCCATGAGTAATAATTCAAAACCATTCAAATCCAATGCACATCAGCAAATACAAATATATATATATATATATATATATATATATATATATATATATATATATATCACATGCCTAGGTAGAGAACAATGCCTAGCATGAACCTTTAAAATCTTAACCTAGATTGTGTAGCGTAACCGTCATAATCAAGTTACCCAGGGCTATATGGTCCCAGCTGTGCCCCATCTGGAAGGTCCCCAGTGCATAGAGCCGCATGAATTAGAAGATAATCATATGTCAAACGCCTGATAGGGGACTTGAACCTCCCGGCATAAATCAAAGGTAACTTAAGCACCAATTTATATAACATAGGGGAATCAAACCAACCAATCATATAATAATAATAAGGGGGACACAAACCTCCCAATCATTTAGACCCCGCGTCGACTAGTACAATTTTTGATATTGGTCCCTCGGGATCTCCATTTTCACGGTCCGGCCACACAACCCATTTTTAAGTCCAATTAAAATATTTTACACACATTCCCAATTTGTTGAATCGATTATGTATTTAGTGATCTCATTGGTATCGTCATACCAACCCGGCTTGTAAGTTTATTATCATACCATAATCCATTAACCATCACACAGGGAAATTCATAAACCCTTAGGTTCAATTAACATTTACACGGGGAATTCACATACCCCCAAAGTTCAATAAAATCACACCTTGTTTCACTAACCTTTTATGCCAATGCATTAGTCCAAGTGAGCAAGTCAAAAGATGTGACAAAGCCATGTATCATTATCAATTTCACATTTAGGTTGAGGGAACTCAATTTCCAAAACCATGTGTCAAAGCAAAATTCATCACAATTAGGGAAAACATAACCCCTCTGATTATTCACCAATCCTTTGCACCCCACAAGTTCAAAACCATTAACAAAGAATGAATTATGCATAATGAACTAGGGGAAATCAATTTAAAAACCATTCATGTTGAAGCCCTCAACCATATCAAAACATTATAGAAAATCCACATAATTAACTATGTAAATTTATGCATTAGATAAAACAATTTTAAGGGTATAGTCACATGCTAGAAATACCCAGTATTATGGAGAGAATTCAACCCTTGAATCTCTACTTGACCCACTTCTTGGAGACCATAAGTATTGATGCTTGAGAGGATTTGAGAGAAAAGAGAGTGTATTTGATGTGTATTATGGATGAAAAATAAGGTCCCAAGTATGTTATAGGTCATGGGATATTATTGGAATAAGAGGATAATGTCTAAAATACCCTCATTAAAAGGCTGGAAAATAAGCCGCCAGTCATTATGGTGACCTTACGACTTGTAGGGTCACCCTATGACTCGTTTCCCCTCTGTCGTAGTCTAGAAAGTGTTTCGAACTACCAATACTGGTTTCATTACGAAAAAGAACTTATGACTCATAATAAGACCATACGAATCGTTACATCCTAGTCGTACTCAGGACAGTATACTTTGGACATTACACAGGTTCCCTTACGAAAAGGACTATATGAGTCGTTTAGAGTCCTAACGAATTGTAACATGCTATTCGTAGTAAAAATAGTGACTTACAAAAATATCATTGGGCACATTACGATTGTTTCCTATGAATCATAATGACTCTCTATGACTTACAAGGAGAGTCTTATTTAGGGAAGTATGCTCAGAACTCATAATTATCCAAGGACCAACACTTGGGGTGTTTCACTCTCCCCCTTAGGATCATTCAGCCTCGAATGATAGGTCATGGCTTACATTAGCATAATTTAATGTAGAAACACACCTATACTTATCTTTAACAAAGTCAAAAAATAAAGGAGTCAAGGACTCTATAATTTCCTTTAACAAAGCCAGAAAACAAAGATGTTAACATCACACATACCTTAAGCACGATTTTTTAGAATGGGGAATAGGAATGGATACTTGGACTTCATGTCCTCCTCGGCTTCCCAAGTAGATTCCTCAAACTTTTTGATCCTCCAAAGAACCTTTACTGAAGCCACGTCCTTCATCCGCAACCGATGAATTTTCCAATCAAAGATCTCCGCCGAAACTTCCTCATAAGACAAGGAATCTGAAATGCCCACACCATCCATATGAACAACCAGCAAAGAATCACCCACGCACTTTCTTAACATTGATACATGAAAGACCAGATTAATATAGCCCAAGCTAGAAGGCAACTCCAATTCATATGCATCATTATAGTAAGACCCCACAAAATTCTCTCGTAGAATGAGCCTTAGGGTTTGTCAAGTGAGGCATGATTCTGACCCTAAAAGATTGAGAAGTGACTTCCTAACTGCGTATCATGTTAACCATAGGGAATTTCCCCAATTTCAACTTTTTATCTCTTGGGAAATTTGATAAGCTTTCCGCCGTTCTAGGATTCATCAAAATCCGATACTCAGGTAAGAAGTTATTGCTAATTTAAGTCCTAATCGTAAAATAGTATTATTTTGGTACTTGGCACATTGCGGACAGGGTCTATTTGATAATTTTTAATTTACAGTGGAACTCCGCGATAGTGGCATATCGCGGAGAACCCCAATTTCTCAATAGTCAATTTCCAGTGGCCTGGCGCAATTGTAATGCATCACACTAAAGTTCCAGGTCCTAACTAGTGGGACAGTGCGATGGCTCCGCATCGTGGTGACTACCAATTTCCCATTTGTCAAATTTGAGTGAGCCACAACGATAGTGGTGCATCGCGGTGGCCCATGAAATTGGGATCCCAGTTTAATTTTTCCAGCTTTGTTCAAAGGTTAAAAAGGGCATTTTCGAATTTTTTTCAAGCCTCTTAAATTGTCCAAACACTGAATCAAAGTTATTTACAAGAATTCTATGAAGTTTTTCTCAAGTTTTCTCTTAATGAAAACCCTAAGCATCCAAAATCTCTTCCAAGAATCTCAAGAATCTACCATAGATTTTCTAAATTGAGTCAAGATTAAAGGTTCCCAAGTCAAGGGCTTCAAGAACCCTCATTCAAGAGTACGAATAGAGTTCCAAAAATGAGAATTCATCCAAAGCTTCTAATTCAAGGTATGTGGGGTTTTGGACAAGGGTAATCCTTTCACCCTTGTGTGCAAAAGCTTATTTAAACTACAATTCTCTGTAATTTATGAGATTTTACATGAAATTGAATGGGGGGTTTTCACCCATTGTTATTGGTTGCAAGATTTTGATATTTCCCTTGAATTGAGAGTCTAATGGCATGATTTTTACATGTTTTCTTAAGACATTGCAGCTGGGTCTATACCCCATGATTTTAATCCTTGAGATGTTAATAGTTAAAATATTTGAAATATTGAAGTATATGAGTATGTTGAGATTTTAAAATAAATTGCTGAAATTTCCAGATTTCTACATGAGTTATGAATCTATATGCTATCTATTATGCTTTTGATGAGTTTTAACTTGAGATTGAATTATGGGTTGTTAATCCCTACTTGAGACTTGAGATTTTATGAACTCTTGTGCTATAAGCACCCATGATTTGAGTATTCTGAGATTGTTGAGAAATGTTTTGACCTAATGGTCATTGAGTTTTGAAATTTACTCTACTACATGAGATTACAGATTTGATTATTGGGTTCTTATTGAACCATGAGATTATTATAAAGTAGATTTTCATGAGATGAGCAAGATAAACTAAAGGGAGTAGCATTTAGCACCGAGCGGGTAAGTTACAATGGTTTCTTACCCCAAAACTATGTGCCACTATAGGTTGGTCTGGGGTCGAGTTTATGATTATCATTGGTCCTAAGGCAGAGTTGATATTGGGCCCGAGGCCGAGTTTGTTTAGTGATCACTGGACCTAGGTTATACTCCCTGGCCAGAGTATGATGCCTCCCCCGAACGTGAAGTCTCTTCCTTAGGAGGACAAAATGTTGGACTCCATATAGCTCGCATGGTTTATGTCAGTTAAGAGAAACTCCCTAAACTAAAGTATTTTTCATCGAGATAAGATATTTTCCTTTAAAACTAAAATAGTTTCCCTTTATAGGAGTATTTTTCCCTAAATCTTGAAATGAGATATCTTCCTAACGTGAATAAAATGCCTTCAAGTATGTTCGAAAGTTATATGATTTTGAATTCCAAGTATTTGAGTTCAAAAGAGTTATAAGTTCTTGATTATTAAAGAAGTTTAACTCTCTATGAGACATATGCATGAGTTGAAAGTATTGCTTAAAGTTTTATTTAGCCTTGAGTAATGAGAATAAGAGAAGAGTACAAATTTCAAAGTTGAAAGTATAATAACTCACGAGATTATGTTATATGTTCCATTTTTCATAATTCATGAGCTTCGCATTTTATACTTATTCAATCCATGTGAGTCATTACTTATTATATGTATGATTTGATTAAAGAGTATTGATTTTGTTTTATATAAATGCATGTGTCCCCAAATACTTAGTACATTCCCAAGTGTTGATCCACATATACGTTTATGTACTATATTTTCTTATAATGTAGGTTCAGGTTCTAAGTCCCAACGCCATCAGTGATTTCTAAGTACCTCTATCTATATTTCCTCAGTGGTGAGCCCTCATGATTTGAGGACCTATATTCAGACATTTCCATATTTTGAGAGACTATGTTGTTATTTCTAATTCATTTCGAGTCAGTTGGGGACCTACCCCAATAGCTCTCTAGTTCATGGATTAGTAGATGCTTTGTCAAACTAGTTATCAAATTGTGGTTGTGTTGAGGTTTCCATTATTGTGGTCGTTTGGACCGATCATTTTCTATGTATTTCCTTCCATATGATATGACTATGCTAGTGTTTGAATTATTCAATCTTAAAATGAGTGTTATTAGTAGAAACAGGCTTAAAGGGTTAGCTTGGGCTACTTATAGCCTTAAGCAATGTGTGACGTCCTGAGAGGCAATTTTGGGTCATTACAAACTTGATATCAGAGCCTAAGGTTTTTAAGGAGTCCTAGGGAGTCTGACAAGCCACGTTAAGTAGAATCTTGATTATCGGTGTGTAGCGCGCCACATCTATAAGCAAGAGGCTACAAGACATTTTAGGAAAAAGTTGTTTCTTCTTTCAGATTCTATCATGCCTACAGTTGTCCCTCTTATCTAATAATTTGTGCTCTTCTATTTTAGAAAAAGCCCCTTCAAAGAACGAATGTCAGCAGGAACGATGATGAACAACCCCCACCTGTTGATCCTTTAAATAAGACTGTGTCACATACCGAGTTTTGGGTGGCCTTTCAGATGTTATCCCAAGAAGTCACCACTAATATTTGGCCCAATAACCTGGCCGTAGTTGCTAATCAGTAGGGAGGTAATGTAGCTACGGCTAGGATTCAAGATTTCATTCGGATCAATCCGCCAGAGTTTTATGGGTCCAAGGCAGGTGAGGACCCACAGTTGTACCTGGAGAAGGTAAGAAAGATCATGTAAGTGATGCATGTTTCTGAGGAAAAAAGTATTAATTTGGTGTCTTACAAGTTGAAGGACATAGCGTATGACTGGATTGTATCATTGGGGAAGGGTAGAGGTGAGGATGTTGCTCCTATAACTTGGCAGGTATTCTGCATTATTGAACAAGTTCTTTCCACTTGAGATGAGGGAGGAAAAGATTAAGGAGTTTATAAACTTGAGGCAGGGCTCTATGACTGTTAAGGAGTACTGCTTGAAGTTCAACCAGTTGGTCAAGTATGCTTCTGATTTGATTTCTGACACCCGAGATAGTATGATAAAGTTTGTGACTGGTGTTTTTGGATTATTATTAAAGGAGTGTAGGACTACGATGCTATATAGGGATATAGATCTGGCTAGGTTGATGATGCATGCGCAGTAGATATAGGCGGATAAGATTAGTAAGAGAGATCGAGTGAGGGGTAACAAGAGGGATAGATCTGAGCAGCATGAGTATAGCCAGCCTAGGTTCTATGAAGGGAACTGCCCTCAGTTTTAGAGGCATTTGTCTATGCCAGCACCTTTATCAGCTAGTTCTCCTGTGCCTAGAAGTAGGCAGGAGCAAGGGGGCAGATCTTTTATGTCTAGGTCACAGAACAGTGTTGGTAATAGGCCCCGCTATCCTCCTAGTGCTAAGAATGGTAGGAGTCATCCCGGTGAGTATTTCGTACATTTGAGGGGTTGTTTTAGTTGTGGCAAGCAGGGCCACATACTTAGAGATTATCCTCATTCTAGATAGGGGAGCAGAGATGCCCGACCTTATGTACAGGCTACTAGTGCACCAGCTCCTGTACCCCATCCCACCCCTACTTAGTGCACTTCATCAAGCACTGCTGGTGGACAGCACTAGAATAGATTCTATGCATTACCATCCCATTAGGAGCAGGAGGCCTCTCCTGATGTTGTTACTGGTATACTCCACGCCTTTTACCTTGATGTCTATGTGTTGTGGGACCCCGGGTCGAGTCTCTCTTATGTGACCCCACTTATAGTTATGAATTTCAAAATTAGTCCCGAAAAGATTCCTGAGCCTTTCCTAGTTACTACACCCATCAGGGATTCAGTTATTACTAAACAAGTGTATAGAGATTATCCTATTACTGTTCTTAACAGAGTCATACTTGCTTATTTGATAGAGTTAGACATGGTAGATTTTGACATTATTCTAGGTATATATTGGCATTATTCTTGTTATGCGTCTATAGACTACCGTACTCGTGTGGTCAAGTTTCAGTTTCCTGATGAACCAGTTTTTGAGTGGTCCGGGAGTTCGGTATCTCTCAAGAGTCATTTTATCTCCTATCTCAAAGCCAGAAAGCTAATATCCAAAGGTTGCATCTATCACTTAGTTAGAGTCAAAGAAACTAAGTTTGAGGCTCCAACTATTCAGTAAGTCGATATTGTTAATGAGTTTCCAGATGTTTTTTTGGAAGATCTCCCAGGGGTACCTCCTGATAGAGAGATAGAATTTAGGATTGACCTTCTTCCCGATACTCAGCCTATTTCTATTCCGCCATACCGTATGGCACCTGCTGAGCTTAAGGAGTTGAAAGAGCAACTCAAAGATCTTTTTGACAAAGGTTTCATAAAGCCTAGTATATTTTCTTGGGGCGCACCTGTCTTATTCATGAAAAATAAAGAAGGCTCTTTGCGTATGTGCATTGACTATTGTTCGCTTAACAAGGTCACAATCAAAAATAAGTATCCTCTTTCGAGAATTGATGACCTGTTTGATCAGTTGCAAGGTGCAAGTTATTTCTCTAAGATAAACCTTAGATCCGGCTATCATCAACTTAAAGTGAGGAAATGTGATATTCCAAAGACAGCTTTCTGAACCCACTATGGTCACTTTGAGTTTCTAGTAATGTCCTTCAAGCTAACCAATGCCTCAGACTCCTTCATGGATCTCATAAATCAAGTGTTCAAGCAATATCTCGATATATTTGTCATTATTTTCATAGATGATATCCCTGTATACTCCCGTAATGATAATGACCATGCGAATCATCTTAGAATTGTCTTGCAAACCCTCAGAGATCACTAATTGTTTATCAAATTTAGTAAGTGCAAATTTTGGCTAAGGTCTGTACCCTTTCTGGGTCATATCGTTTCAACCGAAAGTATTAGAGTTGATCCCCAAATGACAGAAGCTGTGAAAAATTGGCCTAGACCTATCTGCCCATCTGACATTAGTAGTTTCTTGGGTCTAGCTGGCTACTACCACCATTTATTGAGGGTTTCTTTCTATTGTGTCTCCCATGACCCGGTTGATCCAAAAGAAAGTTAAGTTCCAGTGGTCAGATTCTTGTGAGAAGAGTTTCTAAGAGTTGAAGACTCGACTTACTTCAGCCCCTGTGTTGACTTTTCCTGATGGTAGAGATGGTTTTATGGTGTATTGTGATGCCTCTAAAATTTGGTTTAGGTTGTGCGTTGATGCATTGAGGTAAGGTTATAGCCTATGCCTCTAGACAGTTAAAGCCGCATGAGAAGAATTACCCAACCCATGATCTTGAGTTAGCTGTTGTGGTCTTTTCTTTGAAAATATGGAGACACTATCTTTATGGTGTTCATGTTGATGTATTTACTGATCATAAGAGTCTGCAGTATGTGTTTACTCAGAGGGAGTTGAATCTTTAGCAGAGGAGGTGGTTAGAGTTTTTAAAAGACTATGATATGAGTGTGTTGTATCACCTGGGCAAGGCCAATGTAGTGGCGGATGCCCTTGGCAGATTGTCTATGGATAGTGTTGCTCATGTAGAGGAATGGAAGAAAGAATTAGCTCGCGATGTGCATTTTCTAGCTAGATTGGGTGTAAGGTTTCTTGATTCAGCCAAGGGAAGTACGTTGGTGCAAAGTAGTTTTGAATCTTCTTTAGTTTTGGAAGTGAAGGAGAAGTAAGACAAAGATCCTACTTTGGCCGGACTGAAGAAGTCAGTTCAGGACCAAAAGGTAGAGGTTTTCTCCCAAGGGGGAGATGGCGTGTTGAGAGTGCATGGTAGATTGTGTGTTCCGTGTGTTGATTATCTGAGGCAGAGGATTATGGCTGAAGCGCATGGAGCGTGGTATTCTATTCATCCCTGCACTACCAAGATGTACTACGACTTACGGGAAATTTATTGGTGGAATGGTATGAAGAAGGATATAGCTGAGTTTGTAGAAAAATGTACAACATGCCAACAGGTTAAGGTAGAGCACCAAATACCTGGTGGTGTGATGCAGGAGTTTGGTATACCCACTTGGAAGTGGGAGGTGGTGAATATGGACTTCTTGATTGGGTTTCCTCTTTTGTGTCATCATCATGATTCAATTTGGGTTGTTATGGATAGGCTGACTAAGTCCGCGCATTTATTGCTCATGCTCACATCTTATACAGATAAGGATTATGCTAGATTGTATATTCGGAAGATTGTTAGTTTGCATGGAGTTTCCTTGTCCATCATTTCGGATAGGGGCACTCAATTTACTTTTCAGTTTTGGAGGGCATTTTAGCAGGGCCTTGGTACCCAAGTTCTTTTGAGTTCCTCTTTTCATCCGCAGATATATGGTCAAGCTGAGAGGACCATTCAGACCCTGGAAGATATATTGGGGTCATGTGCTCTTGATTTCAAAGGTAGTTGGGATGAACAATTTCCATTGATAGAGTTCTCCTATAATAATACTTACCATGCTATCATCGGGATAGAACCATTTGAGGCCTTGTATGGTAGAAGATGTAGATCACCCATAGGTTGGTTTAAAGTGGGTAAAGCTATCATGATTTGGCCTGATGCAGTGTTTGAAGCTATTGAGAAAGTTAAATTGATTAGACATAGGTTAAAGACATCTCAGAGTCGTCAAAAGTCATATGCCGATGTGAGGAGAAGAGATATTGAGTTTGACATGGGTGATTTAGTGTACTTGAATATTTTACCCATGAAAAGTGTGAAGAGTTTTGGTAAAAAGAAAAAATTAGTCCCCGTTATGTTGGCCCATATAGAGTTTCGAGCCGTGTTGGGAAAGTAGCCTATGAGGTTGATTTGCCCGTAGAGTTGTCAGTTGTTCATCCTGTTTTTCATGTCTCCATGCTTAAAAATCATATTGGTGATTCTGTTGTAGTAGATCCTTTAGAGAGTGCTGATATGTAGAACAGTCTTTCATTCGATGAAATTCCCATTGAGAACCTAGATTTTTAGATCGATAGACTGAGGAACTAAGAGGTTCCCTTGGTCAATGTATTGTGGCAAAACCAGTCAGTTGAGGGCGCTACTTGGGAGGCAAAAGCAGACATGCGAGCCAAGTACCCCCACCTCTTCTCCGCAAGTCCAGATCAAGTCAAAGGTATTATTCTTCCTTAACTTAGCCCTTCAAATCGATAGTGCAGCAATGTATCTATTACTGTATGAGTTCTTGCAATTTATGAGGTAATCAAGAGTTTAGAGATATTCATCTATGTGTACTCTGTTTTTCCTGTATTCTTAGTCCAACCAGTGACATTAAAGGATAAATGTTTCCAATGGGGGGATATTGTAAAACCCCATGAAATTCTCTCATAGAATAAACCTTAAGACGTGTCAAGTGAGGTGTAATTCCGATCCTAAAAGATTGAGATGTGACTTCCTAAGTGAGTATCATGTTAACCATATGAAATTTCCCTAATTTCAACTTTTTATCACATGCGAAATTTGATAAGCTTTTCGTTGATATAAGATTTGCCCAAATCCGATACCCGGGTAAGAAGTTTTGGCTAATTTAAGTCCTAATCATAAAACAGCATTATTTTGGTGCTTGGAACATCGCGGAGAGGGTCTATTTGACAATTGTCAATTTCCCATGGAACTCCATGATAGTGTCGCGTCGTGGAGGACCCCAAGTTCCCAATAGTCAATTTCCAGTGGCCTAGCGCGATTGTGATGCATCGCCCTGAAGTTCCAGGTCCCAACTATTGGGACAATGCAATGGCTTTGCATCGCAGTGACTACCAATTTCCCATTCATCAACTTCGAGTGAGCCACCGTGATAGTGGCGCGTTGCGGTGGCCCATGAAATTGGGTTCCCAGTTTAATTTTTCCAACTTCGTTTAGCAGTTAAAAAGGGAATTTTGGACTTTTTCCAAGCCTCTTAAACCGTTCAAACACCAAATCAAAGTTATTTACAAGCATTCTATGAAGTTTTTCTCAAGTGTTCTCTAAAAAAAAACCCTAAGCATCCAAAATCTCTTCCAAGAATCTCAAGAATCCACCATAGATTTTCTAAATTGAGTCAAGATTTGAAGTTCCCAAGTCAAGAGCTTCAAGAACCCTCATTCAAGAGTACGAATAGAGTTTCAAAATCGAGAGTTCATCCAAAGGTTCTAATTCAAGGTATATGGGGTTTATAACAAGGGTAATACTTTCACCTTTGTGCGCTAAATCTTATTTAAACTACAATTCTCTGCAATTTATGAGATTTTACATGAAATTGAATTGGAGTTTTTCACCCATTGTTATTAGTTGCAAGCTTTTGATGTTTCCCTTGAATTGAGAGTCTAATGGCATGATTTTTACATGTTTCTTGAGAAATTGCAGCTGGGTCTATACCCCATGATTTTAATCCTTGAGAAGTTAATACATTAAAGGTTTGAAATATTGAAGTATATGAGTATGTTGAGATTTTAAAATAAATTGCTGAAATTTCCAGATTTCTACATGAGTTATGAATCTATATGCTATCTATTATGCTTTTGATGAGTTTTAACTTGAGATTGAATTATGGGTTATTAAGCCCTACTTGAGACTTGAGATTTTATGAACTCTTGTGCTATAAGCACCCATGATTTGAGTATTCTGAGATTGTTGAGAAATGTTTTGACCTAATGGTCATTGAGTTTTGAAATTTACTCTACTACATGAGATTACAGATTTGATTATTGGGTTCTTATTGAACCATGAGATTATTATAAAGTAGATTTTCATGAGATGAGCAAGATAAACTAAAGGGAGTAGCATTTAGCACCGAGCGGGTAAGTTACAATGGTTTCTTACCCCAAAACTATGTGCCACTGTAGGTTGGTCTGGGGTCGAGTTTATGATTATCATTGGTCCTAATGCCGAGTTGATATTGAGCCCGAGGCCGAGTTTGTTTAGTGATCACTGGACCTAGGTTATACTCCCTGGCAAGGGTATGACGCCTCCCCCCAACGTGAAGCCTCTTCCTTAGGAGAAAAAACGTTGGACTCCATGTAGCTCGCATGGTTTATGTCGGTTAAGAGAAACTCCCTAAACTAAATTATTTTCCATCGAGATAAGATATTTTCCTTTAAAACTAAAATACTTTCCCTTGATAGGAGTATTTTTCCCTAAAGCTTGAAATGAGATATTTTCCTAACGTGAATGAAATCTCTTCAAGTATGTTCCAAAGTTATATGATTTTGAATTCCAAGTATTTGAGTTCAAAACAGTTATGAGTTCTTAAGCATTGAAGAAGTTTTACTCTCCATGAGACATATGCATGAGTTGAAAGTATTGATTAAAGTTTTCTTTTGCCTTGAGTAATGAGAATAAGAGAAGAGTACAAATTTCAAATCTGAAAGTATAATGACTCACGAGATTGTGTTACATGTTCCATTTAACATTATTTATGAGCTTCGCATTTTATACTTATTCAAGCCATGTGAGTCATTACTTATCACATGCATGATTTGAGTAAAGAGTATTGATGTTGTTTTATATAAATGCATGCACCCCAAGTGTTGATCCACATATACGTCTATGTGCTACATTGTCTTATAATGTAGGTTCAAGTTCTCAGTCCCAACCTCGTTAGTGATTTCTGAGTACCTATATCTATATTCCTTCGGTGGTGAGTCCTCATGGTTTGAGGACCTATATTCAGATATTTCCATAGTTTGAGAGACTATGTTGTTATTTCTAGTTCATTCCGAGTCAGTTGGGGACCTTTCCCAATGGCTCTCTAGTTCATGGATTAGTAGAGGCTTTGTCAGACTAGTTATCAGATTGTGGTTGTGTTGAGGTTTCCAGTATTGTGGTCATTTGGACCAAGCATTTTCTCCATATTTCCTTTCATATGATATGACTATGCTAGTGTTTGAATTATTCAATCTTGAAATGAGTGTTATTAGTAGAAACAAGCTCAAAGGGTTAGCTTGGGGCTACTTGTAGCCTTAAGCACCGTGTGACATCCCGGGAGGCGATTTTGAGTTGTTACTATTACCAACCCTCCTCATAATTAAATACAGACCAGCATAACAGGGGCTTAACTTCCCCTTCTTCTCAAACCGCATCACTCCCTTCATGGGGGACACCTTTAAGAATACCCAATCACCAACATTAAACTCCAAATCCCTTTGTCTTACATCCACATAAGACTTTTGGTAACTTTGCATGGTCTTAAGCCTATTCGAATCAGCTTTACCTTCTACATGGCTTGGTAACCAAATTAGGACCAAATAACTCAGCCTCACCAACTTCGAACCACCCAATAGGAGAGTGGAACCTCCTACCATACAAACCCTCAAACGGATCCATACCAATGCTAAAGTGATAGTTGATGTTTTAGGCAAATTCTATGAGAGGTAAATGGTCAACCCAACTACCACCAAAGTCATTCACACAAGATCTGAGCATATCCTCCAATGTCTGAATGGTTCTATCCTCTTGCCCATCTGTCTGCAGGTGGAAAGAGGTTCTAAGGCTCACCTCAATCCCCAAACCTCTCTAAATAGAGTGCCAAAAATGTGATAAGAACTAATTACCTCGATCAAATAAAATAGAAACAGGCGCACTATGCAACTTCATGATCTCTTGAATAAAAAACTTTGCATAGTCCTCAGCAGAGTAATTAGTTTTAATCACCAAGAAGTGAGCAAACTTAGTCATCCTATACATGATGACCCAAATATAATTAAACTAATTTCGAGACCGCGGAAGACCGGTAACAAAATTTATGTTAATTATTTCCCATTTCCATATAGGTAGTTCAATTACTTAAAACAATCCACCGGGCATCAAGTGCTCCACCTTCATTTGCTGACACACTATGCCCCTAGCCACAAAATTTTCCACATCCCTCTTTATGTTATTCCACCAATATATCTCCTTAAGATCATGATACATCTTTGTTGAACCAGGATGAACCGTATAACGCAACTCATGAGCTTCGGCAAAAATTCTTCCTCGTAACCCATCAACGTGAGGAACACACAGCCTCCTTTGGTACCTCAAGACACCATCACAACAAATCTCAAAAGCTATTACTTTCTGCCTGTCCATATCCTCCTTGATTTGCATCAAGATAGGGTCCAACACTTGTTTCTTCTTTACCTCATCACCAAGAGATAATTTTACCACCTTTTCCACAAATACACCACCATTCTCAGAATCTAAGAGACAAACTCCAAGATTAGCCAAACAATGAATATCCTTTACCAAATCTCATTTATCCTCATCCACATGAGATAAGCTCCCCATGTACAACCCGCTAAGAGCATAAGCAACCATATTATCTTTACCTGGGTGATAATGGAGACAGATGTCATAGCCTTTTAGCAACTCAAGCCACCTTCTTCTCCTGAGATTTATCTCCTTCTGAGTGAACACGTATTGCAGGATCTTATGATCAGAATAAATATCAACATAGATCCTATACAAATAATGTCGCCAGATCTTCTTTGCGAACACCACATCTAATAATTCTAAATATAAGTCAGATAATTCTTCTCATGAACCTTAAATTGTCTAGAAGCATATGCCACAAATCCACCATACTACATCAAGACACAACTAAGTCTTACCCAAGACGCATCACAATAGACAACGAATCCATCAATACCCTCAAGCAGAGTCAAAACCAAAGCAGAAATCAACCTATATTTTAGCTTCTCAAAACTCCTCTCGAAAGAATCCGACCACAAAAATTTCAACTTCTTCTGGGTCAACTTAGTCAATGGACCCACACTAGATGAGAAGACCTCCATAAACCTTATATAATAACTAGGTAAACCTAAGAAGCTCCAAATATCATTTGGAGTTGTGGGTCTAGGCCACTTCTTAACCACTGTCACCTTTTGTTGATTCACCATGCTCCCTTCACTAAATACAACATAACCCAGAAAAGTAACAGCGTTCAACCAAAATTTACTCTTCATAAACTTAGCATACAAACGGATATCCTTTAGGGTCTACTACCCAATATAAAGGTGGCCAACATGATCCACCTCAATCTTCGAATAAACCAGAATATCATCGATAAACACAATGACAAATAAGTATAAAAACTGACAAAATACCTAATTCATGAGATCCATAAATTTGGTCAAGGCATTGGTCAACCCAAAAGACATAACCAAGAACTTGAAATAACCATAATGGGTACAAAAGGCAGTCTTAGGGATATCCTCCTCCCTAATCTTTAGCTGATGATATCCCGAATAGAGATCAATCTTGGAGAAATACTTAGCACCCTTAAGCTACTCACATAAGTCATTTATCCTAAGAAGAGGGTACTTATTCTTCACTGTCACCTTATTCAACTGGCGATAATCAATGCACATCCGAAGGGAACCATTCTTTTTACACACAAAAAGAACAGGAGCATCCCACAGAGATGCACTAGGGTGAATGAAACCCTTATTAAGGATATCTTTCAACTGCTCCTTAAACTCCTTCAACTTAGTTGGAGCCATCCTATAGGAAGGGTTAGACATAGAATGAGTGTCCGAAAAAAATCAATCCCAAAATCAATTTCCCTATCAGGAGGAATACTAGGAAGATTATTAGGGAAGACCTCAGGAAATTCACTAACCACGGGTACAGACTATAAGGAAGGACCCTTCTAGTTTGAATTTTTAACCCAGTCCAAATAATAAAGACATCCCTTGGAAATCATTTTTGGGCTCTAAGATATGATATGAACCTCCCCTTAGGAACTAGGGAACTCTCTTCCCACTCAATAACTAGATCATTTGGAATTTTGAAAATGACCTTACGGCTCCGATAGTCTAAAGAGGCATTGCATAAGTGCAACCAATCTATTTCCAAGATGACATCAAAATCAACCATGTCTAATTCAATCAAATCTACCAAAGCTTTCCTACCAAAAACAGATACCACACAACCCCTATATACACTTCTGGCAACACATAGTTACCCAGTAGGGTCAAAATAGAGAGGGGTCTAAAATGCACTCAGGACTAAAACCATAATGCACAACCACAAATGAGGTTACATAAGAAAGAATTTACCCTAGATCAAGTAATAAATATAAATCATGAGAGAAGTGTGGCATACTACACATCCATAAAAGAGAGTCCACTTGACACGGCTTGGTGTACACCCCATTAATCATGAACCTAGGCTCTGATACAAACCTTATCATGACACAAACCAGGGCCTGGCTGTGATGGGCATCTCAATTCTGTCGAGGATCAGAGACCACACCCATTTTCCAATCAACAGAACACAACACACACTAACATGGGTTGAGGTTCGAACTTATATTAAGATAAAGTAACATAAGTTCAAGGATTCTAAGTTATATCAATAACTACCAACCGACATCAATAATTGATACTACCTACCAACACCCAAGTATATAGTATGCACAAAGCCTCTAACAAAATAGAATACTAATAAAGTGTCGGAATACCCCCGACCATAGCCAAAAATAATTCTGAAATGAAGTCTAAGACATAAGAAATCAGAGCATAAAATAAAGTCTTCCAAAGGATGAAAGCTCACCACTTCAAGTCAACTCATGAACTATCCATCAACACCTGATCACTGCATAGAAAAAGTAGAAAATTTCCAACGCCTACATCGCATGGGGATACAACATCCATAGAAGATAAGCGGTTGGAGGGCTAGCATATGACTCAGGGATAAGGCATAAAATAATGCCATGAGTAATAATTCAAAACCAGTCAAATCCAATGCACATTATCAAATACAAATACATATATATATCATATAGCAGGGTAGGGAACAAGGATTAGCGTGAATATTTGAAATCTTAACTTGGATTGTGTAGCATAACCGTCATAATCAAGGCACCCACGGGCTATATGGGCCCAACTCTCTCCCAGCAAGAAGGGCCTCAATGTATGTATCCACACAAACCAGAAGATAATCATATGTCATATGCCTGATGGGGGACTCAAACCTCTCGGCATAAATCAAAGGTGACCTAAGAACCAATTAATATAATGTGGGGGACTCAAACCTCCCAATCATATAATAATAATAAGGGGGACTTGAACTTCCCAATCATTTAGACCCCCACACCATCTAGCATAATTTCTGGTGTTGATCTCTTGAACCTCCACTTTCACAGCCTAGCTATACCCGTTTTTAAGCCTAATTAAATATTTTAACACTTTTCAAATTTATTAAACCTATTATGCATTTAGATATCCCATTGGTGTCATCTTACAAACCCTAATTGTAAGTTCATTATTATGCCACAACTCTTTAGCCATTATATGGGGAAAATCATGACCCTTAGATTCAATAAAAATCCAAATGAGGAATTAACATACCCTAAAGTTTAATATAATCATACCATGGTTCATTAACCTTTTATGCTGATACATTATTTAAGTGAGAAAGTCAAAACATATGACCAATCCATGTATCATTATCAATTTCACATTTAGATTGAGGGAACTCTATTTCCAATACCATGTGTCAAAGTAAAATTCATCACAATTGGGAAAACATAACCCCATTGATTATTCACCAATCCCATGCACCCCACAAGTTCAAAACCATTAGCAAAGCATGAATAATGCATAATAAACCAGGAAAAATCAATTTAAGAACCATTCATGTCAAAGCCCTCAACCATATTAAAACCCTTATTTCAAATCCATATAATTAACCATGCAAATTCATGCCTTAGATAAAACAATTTTATGGGTAGAGCCACATGCCTGAAATACCTAAGATTATGGAGGGAATTCAATCCTTAAAGCTCTACTTGACCCACTTCTTGGAAACCATAAGTATTGATGCTTGAGAAGACTTGAGAGAGAGAAAATTATATTTTATATGTATCATAGATGAAAAATAGGGTCCCAAGTATGTTTATAGCTCATGGTTTATATTGGAATAAGTGAAAAATTTCTAAATACCCTTATTAAAAAGTTGGAAAACAAGCTTCCGGTCGTTATGGGTGACCATACGACTCGTAGGGTCACCCTAAGACTTAATTCCCCTCAGTTGTAGTTTGGACAGTGTCCTAAACCATCAAAACTGGTTCGGCAATGGAAAGAACCTTACGACTCGTAACAATACCATATAACTCGTTACATCCTAGTCATACTTAGGATAATATACTTTGGGTATCATAGTGGTTCCCTTACAGAAAGAACTATATGAGTCATTTAGAGTCCTTACGACTCGTAACATAGTAGTCTTAGTTAAAATATTGACTTAGATGAATCTTACTGGGCATATTATGACTGGGTCTTATGACCCATAATGACTCCTTATGACTCGCAAGGAGAGCTATAGTCTGGGAAGTTGATGTGCTATAGAAATATACCACTTTCGACTCTTAAAATAAGGAAAATACATAAGTTTCTGAGGCTTTTTTATTATATATAATCTGTTTTAGGTATGTTTTGTAGGAAACCATAATTTGGTTGATAATTTCGTTAAAAGGGTGTTTTTGGACACTTTTGGATCAATTATAGATGATTGGGATATTTTCTAGCTTGATCGTGATCAATGCATGTTCGAGATTCAAAGAAGAGCTAAAAAACTTACTTCCAGCACCTACTAAGTCAACCTAGGACCATATGTTGACCTATGGACCACATATAGACAAAGCGGGTGCTAGAACATCCAAAATCTTGAGATCGAACTTGCAGGAAATTTTCCATCTGGTACCTGCAGTTTGTACCTATGCCCAGAGCAGACCGAAGGTACAATCTATGCCCATGTCCAATCCGCAAGTGCAAGAAGCAAGTGGACACCAACCCTATTTTCTTCTATTTCATTCGGGCTTAGTTTCTAGGATTTTCTAATGTGTTATAAATACCCCTTATGTACTTTTTAATAGGGGTTACACACTTTTAACACATAGAAATATATTTTGATTTCAAGATCCATCTTTGACCTTGGGATTTTATTGTATTAACTTTGATTGATTATTCAGTTTATGATTGTGGGTTTTCTTTTATCTTATCATGGTGATTTCATCTTTGCATTCCCATACGAATGTTATTGATTTCATCACAGTCATGAGCAGCGAAAACCGATAGCTATGGTACTGGAAACCCTGGTAATTGACGAAGTTAGGGAAGTGCGATTATTGATATGAACCAATACCCATGGCATGCATTATTTTATCTTTGATATGATTGATTTCTTAGTGGGTGCACACATTAGGATCCCTCTTAAATATTGCTACTTACTCTGACAAAGGAGTAGTAACTAGGAAAAGATAAAGACAACAGTAATTTGGGAATTAATAGTCAATCTATTACAGTACAACGGTATATCTGAATTATTATCTGAATGATTATTAGCTTTCATCTAATAAATTAAGACTCAAAAGGTGATATTTAACTGGGATCAGGGTAAGGGTCAGTAACGCTACACCCTAAGATTCAAAAGGTAAAGGAAAAATCCACTTACTCGTCCAAAAGACTGTAGGGGGTACATAACTTATCGATTTTGCGTGCAAGGTATTGGTTTAGTTCAACATCGCACAATAAACCTATAAAGTTGAGATGCCGGGGGGAACATAATCCTAGTGTCCACTTACGATCGATTTTCAATCAATTTAATATTGTTCTGTGTTTGAGATAACTACTATATAATCCCCCATTTACTTTCCTATTTTTCCCATAGAATGTAACAACTGATATCTATCAAACCACATATTTCTTTCAGATTTGAACCCAACCTTAGTTGGGTTACTATATATTGATAGCGATCGTACCATCATCTAAAATAAGGTATTTCTTGGAGTCATTAAGAAATTAGCACCATTGTCAGGAACACAGTGTTGATTTGTGGATTAAGGTTATTGCAGTTTTAGGGTTTTTAGATTTTCTTTTGCTCTTAGTTGGGCATATACAGGTGTATGCCTTGAATATGGAGTAGAGGCCATCCTTTACTCCCAGTGAATACAAATCCAGTGAGGATCTTACAAACACCTGGTAGGTTGTCAGAGCCAAAATAAGGTGATAATCCTGAAGGGGTTCATCATATTGTACCTCCTACCGAAGGAGTACAAGATATTATTGATCGTTAGACTGGGGAGCTTTCAGATTAAACTGAAGCCAAAAGGAAAGCAGAAGAAGAAGAAGCTCAGAGGATAGCTAGGGATGCAGATCTAGCTGAACAGAGACAAGCAGCAAACCACTGAGCAGCACTCGGTGGGAATCAAAATAGAGCTAGAGGTTCTCATGTTCAAGTTATACCAGTATATCAGTATATGCAACCATATATAGATTATGAAGAATATATGGGATATGTTGAGACGATAAAGATTGGATCCATAGTACCTTTTATTTTTCCTCGAGGTATCAAATTTGATATTATGAGAGCTATGATCCAACTTTTAAAATTGACAGGTGTGTTTGCAGGATTGCCTATCGATGATGAAACTTGCACCTTAAAAATTTTCTTGGGATCTATAACTCGTATACCAATCTAGGGGTAAATTAGAAAGCCCTTAGACTAAGGATTTTCCCCTTCTCACTTATAGGAGAAGCATCTTTATGGTTAGTAGAAATGCCAAGAGGCTCTATCACGACTTGGAATGAGTTGTGCAGGTAATTCTTAAATAGGTTCTTCCCTCCATCAAGGATGTTTCAGCTTAAGGATGAGATCAATAATTTTAGGCAGTTGCATTCAAAGTCAATGTACGAGGCTTGGTTCAGGTTTAAGAAGAAGCTAAGCATAGTGCCAAATCATTAATATTCAGGGAAAAGCTTATGAGAGATATTCTACAGAGCCCTGAACATTAGTTCAAGAGACATGGCAGACACTATCTCTGGAGGAGCTTTTATGAGACTATGTTAAAGGGTATCTTTGGAGATGTTAGATCGAATCTCACTTACTAATTAAGGGTGGCAAACCCGAAAGGTCAAGAGAGGATCTGATACTTATGCTATTGGTGCCTTCTGCGGCCAGAGAGCAACTGATGATACAGTAGCGCAAGAAATTATATTTGTAAGGACTGATTTAGGGGTGCTAGCATAGCAGTTTGCAGCAATAAATTCTAAGGAAGTGAATGCAGTAGCAGCACAAAGGTTAGCTTCCAAAGTATATGAGTTTGAACTGGAAAAGAAACCTAATTATTTTGATCATTAGATGGAGGGTTTTCGAGCCCAAGGGCAAGGGAACCAAGGTCAGAACTATTATGACAAATACAAAAACCATAGTAGAGAGTGAGACAATGACTGGAGAAAGAATGATGCTATAGAGAGAATGGAGATAGATACATTTCACCTGGTAGACGCAATGCAGAATCTCGAATGAAAGAGATGCTGACTAAATTGGTGATGGGTCCAAAAAATCAAGAGACCAACCTTAAGAATATTGAGGTTGATTGACCCAGAAAGTGAGTCACAAGACACTACTATCAAGTAGTTAAAGCACCAGTTTAGGCAGATGTTAGCAACTCTGAACCAGATGCAGCCAGGTACCCTTCCGAGAAACACAGTGGAAAATCTAAAAAATGATGGTCACGTACTTTGCTATTACCACAAGAAGTGGTATCACTACTATGTCTTACCCAATGCCTGCTACAGAATAATTTGAAGATCACCAAAAACAACTAGAAAACCAAGAACAGAAACTAATTCCAACACGATCAAATCACATTGAAATTGGCTCAAAATTTATGATAGTTTCCCCTCGACTTAGTGAACAAACCCAAATGATTTTTAAGCTCCAATTTGTCCTCAATCAAGAAACCCAATTTTTAAGTTTGAAAAGTCAAAAGCTCAAAACCCCTTAAAGAAACTTATTTTCTTCAACTCCAAATCGCATGATATTCGAAATCTATACTCTAATGACACTAGAGAACACGAATGTAATTTCAAAAACAATAAATTAAAAGAAAGGAAAAATTCCAGATTTTTTGGGATTTTTGGAATGATTTTTTTTCTTTTTGTTTCTGAATTTTTGAAAAGATCAAAATCCCTAGGTATTTATTGCAAAAACAAATCTAAACCTAGGCTCTTGATACCAAAATGATAAGAATCAAAAATAATATTGAAAATAAAGAAAAGGAATATGTGGGTTAATACTTATGCTAGTAAAATTATCGGCAATAAGGGCCTAAAACCCTCACCATCCAACTGATTTCAACAACCCAGATTCAATCCTACTCAAGAAACAAACGAAACCAAAATATTCACAAATGGGTGCCAGTTTGACTAATTAAGCAAAAGAAGTTAACTAACTATTCAGAACGTTCAGCAGTAATCACTCTCTAATTCTTCAGAAAATTACACTAAGCACTAATATAGCAATTAAAATTTAAGAGTATTCAATATCCAACATGGGCTAAAATATTCAAAATGACAAAAGAATACTTTATACTTAGGAAATAAAGAAGACACCATCTTTTATAATTTTAGGCCTTGTTTGGTTGCCTTCTTTGTGAATTCTCAAACTTATGAGATAGGTATTTGCACACATGACCTCTTTTCTCCCTCTTATTCACTTAAATAGACCTTCCACATATTGTATACCTTTCTTTGGTATACTTCAAGATTCTCCAAAGCATTCTTTTTCATGAACATTGCTTTTGGATTTTGGAAATCCTTTGCTTGACTTCGTGTGGATGATCTTGAAGGGTAATCCAAGCCATCCATGCTATTCATACTAGTATTACCTTATATCATCATGCTTTGGTAATTTTTTATGACAAGATTCATAGGATTCAAGGGTTTCTAAGAAAAATAATTTATCAGATTTGTATGATAACTTAACAGACGATATTATTTGTGGCTTCATTTAATAGGGTTGTTGACTTAACCAAGGATTGTAAGTTTATTAACCAAGGATTTTAAGCATATAATAAGTGAAAAGTTTGGTGATGCTAGAGATAAGAGGTCATGTACTTTTGGTACATACAATTGTAGCCATCTAGAGGTAACATATTTTCTAGGATAAGCTCTCATCCTTAATCAGGTAGACTGTTGCATGCTTATTTTTTAAACATCTGTAGGAGATTATTATAAAGGATATTTTTATCGTACTAGTTAGGGTGCTCAGATACCTTCGGGTCATGGTGAACATTAAAGTTATTTGAATCCTTCAAAGCAACTGGTGGACCCCCTTTCTTTTATTATGTTAATCCAGGGCATCTAAAAGGGATTGCCCATATCATACCCAGAAAAGGCAGGTTTTTTATCTCTAGAAAGGTAGTGGCAGCACCAGCTAGATATCATGGGGTTTTTCAGATAAATAAAGATAGACACAGACTAGGTGAGGTAGTGATGTGTGAGCTAATGCTAACATATTTAAGGCTTTTAACTAAGAATAATTGCAAAGTATTAAGCAACTTTTGTCATTTTTGATTGCTTTATGTTTGATTTTGTAGTAGAAGCTATGACGCTAGAGAACCAACAAGAATGGAAGAAAATGAGCTAAAATCTAAAGTAAATAAAAGCGAAGTATGGCTGACAACATTTGTGATAAGTCGTCAGCCTTGTGATAAGCTATCAACTTCATCGTCAGTAGTAGATAGAGAATTAGCCGAAGTTGGAAGCTGTGATGACATTTTGTGATAGGACGTCAAGGAGATGATAAGTCATCAAGATTGCCGTCAGCCTAAGGCAGAACATGAGAGATGAGAAAAAGCCTTGACAACATTTATGATAGGTCATCAAGAAGCTGATAGGGCATCATCGTTTGTCATCAGCGTTAGGCAGCGATTAACAAAAGAGTAAAGGAAGCTGACGACATTTGTGATAAGTCGTCAGCCTCCTGATAGGCTATCACAAATGGCATCACCTAATCTGAGGAATTTTTGAATTTTATTATTTTGTTTCCATAATTAGGGTAAACTATTTAAAGCCTTGTTTAGGGTTTTCTTAAGGGTTCTGAACCTTGATTTTTGAGAGACGATACTTTGATATTTTCAGCCTCTTCTTTTGGCTTGAGAAAGCATTTACTTTAAAGAGACAATCATCATTGTTGTGGGATTTTCTTTGGTGATTTAATCTGAGAATTTCTAGTTTCTATTCATATTTTGGTAAGTTCATCTTTCAAAGCATGAATTCATCTAGTTACTTCAATTATTATGTCATGAGCAGCTAAATTTCTTTAATCTAAATTATGGGATCTAGGGGTCGGTCTTGATAAGGTGTTGAGTGTTCAAGACTCAAAAGGTGGTAGGACTCCTTGATAATTCTAATGTTTTAATTATTGTCTGTTGGTTGCAAACGATAGAAAACACTTGCTTTCTTTTGCTTGAGAAAGAAATCAGATATAGTGGGAAGTGAATTATCAACAGGGACTTGGAAACACAAAACTTCCATTATAGTCAGTGTTGTAACAAGGTTGGTTAACCTGAGGTAAAATCTGGGCAGTGAATATAAATTCCCTAAGTTCGAAAGGATTAGGTAGTTAAATGGTTAAGTAGGTCGAGAGATATTTAAGCATAACTTCGCTAAAGATAACTTGTTGTCCTACCTACCGTGAGAATCTTGAACCACTAGTAGCATCTATCAAGTACCAAAACCCCTAGTGAACATAATTTTGGTTTTTCAAAAACTCTTGATTACAGACATTTAAACTAAAGTGACCAACAATTACTTGTTAACTAAAACCCCCCTTTTTCTAGAAATATCCAACTATCATTTGATTAAATCGAAAATGACTTATGTTCACACCATATTCCCTGTGGGATTCGACCCCAACCTAGTTGGGTTTTATATTGAAAATGATCACTTATATTATCATTGAAAGGTATAGTTTGATCGTTATCAAAAATGGCGTCATTGCTGGGGAATACGATTAAAAACTGAAGTTTGTGTGCACAAATTGATTGTTAGTCAAGTTTCGTAGTTTTACATTTATTTGTTGTTTTTGTTTATTTACAGGATCTTTATAGTGTATGCCAAGAACCAGAAGTTTTGGAGAACCATTATTACCACCTAATCCAAAACCGCAACGAATTAGAAAAATGGCAGAACAGCAAGAGGCTGACAGATTGGCAGCCATAGCTAGAGCTTAGGTGAATGTGAAAAATGTCGGGCAACAAGCACGACATCTAATTCCTGAGAAAAAAGATTTGGGAGATGAGGAGTTACTGAATCCTGGTAACCCAAGGTGTGCAGAGCAAATAGCTGCACCAGTATGGTGTAATGTTAACAGGAACCATCCATTCTGAGAAAGGAAAGAGTACCAGCCAGTCCATTATGATCTTAATGATGATGGTGATGGAATGGACAGAGCAGGTGAAATGGGTACAATTATTCCTCCACCGTTGGCACCTGGGCCAAAATTCAACATTACGAGTATTATGATTCAACTCCTAAATCTGAAGGGGTTGTTTGGTGGACTTCTTGGGATGACCCGAACTTGCATCTGGTGAATTTTGTCACCATCTACAAATCTTTTGATAACCTAAGAGTGGTCCATAATGATATCTAGTTGAGATTGTTTCTGTTGTCTCTATCTGGGGAGGCAACATTATGGCTAAATGAGCTGATACCCGATTCTATAACTAACTGGAGGCAGTTAAAAGGAGCCTTCCTAGAAAGGTTTTTTCTGCCTTCCAGGAGGGTACAGTTGAAGGACGAGATCAGCAACTTTAGGCAACTCCCGACTGAAGCCTTGCATGAAACCTGGGAAAGATTCAAAAAGAAGCTGACGCAGTAGCCGAACCACAATATGACGGACATACATTTATTGAAGATTTTATACAGGGCTCTTAAATTCGTTACAAATCTAATTATAGGCAATTCTGTTGGTGGTTCATTTGTTGATCTTACATTTCTAGAGGCTTCAGAGATGCTGGACAGAATGACCAAACAGAGTCGAGCATGGCAGACCAGAGACTCTGTAGTGGCCAGCCCTACTGCTTCTGTAGGTATTACTAAGGAACAATGCAAAAGAAAAGAGGAGCATGACCAATACATAACTCACCTTAAAACATATATGGACTTACTAACCAAGCACTTGCTATCAGGCAAGATTGAAAAGGTAAAAGGTGTGAGATCTTAGGATAGAAGTGAGGCTGATGCAGATGAAGAGGCTAACTATGTTAATAATTAGTAGGTTTCCAATGCAATAGCCAAGGAAATCAAGGTCGAACTTACTATGATAATCCTGGTTATAAAGATATAGAGAAAGAAAATTGGTGGAATAACAATGATAGGAGCGGGCTATATGTTCTTCCTGGAAATCGTGAGGCTGCTTCAACAAGTTCTAAAAAAGATGTCCATAGAGGACATGATGGCTAAGTTGTTGAAGGAAGTGAAAGATACAAACTTTGGTGTGACCAACATGAAGATCGATCTGACATCCATCAGTCAGTTTGTGCACTCATACTCCACCACAATCAAATAGTTAGAGCAGCAGATGAGCCAATTCTCCACAACATTCAACCAGAGGAGGAGCAGAATATTACCAAGTGATATGGTATAAAATCCATATAATAATGGCTCATGCATGGATATTACCACTAGAAGTGGTAAGATATTACATGGCCCTTCTGTGGGCAAACCTGTAGTTGATGAGGTAGTTGATGTTGAATTGAAAGAAAGTGGTCCAGTGAAGTATGAGAAGCTGGATAATTCTGATGATGCTCTAGATAAAGACAAAGAGAAGGAGAAGGATGTAGTTCTGAAAACTATCCTAAGACCACCACCTCCATTTCCTCAGCGGTTGAAGAAAAAGGTTGATGATGCAAAATTCAGCAAATTCATGGTAATGCTCAAGTAATTAACAATAAATGTGCCTTTGGTTGAGGCACTTGAGCAAATTCCAGGATACGAGAAGTTCATGAAAGACCTTGTGACTAAGAATAAAAGGTTATCCATAAGACGGAGGATAATCTCTTTCATTATGGTGCTATCTCTACAAAGTCTTTAGTGCAGAAAAAGGCAGATCCGGGAGCGCTTACCATCCCATATACTATTGGGTCCCTGAATTTCACAAAATCACTATGCGATTTGGGAGCTAGTATAAACTTAATGACACTCGTTGTGTACAAAAAATTGGGTTTGGGGATCCTACCCCGACGAACATTCAATTAGTGATAGCAGATAGGTCTGTAAAGCGTTCAGTGGGTCTATTACATGATTTTTTGGTAAAGGTGGCCGACTTCATTCTGCCTACTGATTTTGTAGTCCTGGACTGTGAGGTGGACTTCAAAGTACCCATCATTTTGGGTAGACCATTCTTTGCAACTGGGAGAGTGATAGTGGATATGGAACTAAATGAGTTGAAGTTCAGATTTAATGACAAGGAAGCAAGATTCAAAATAAACTCATCCACAACAATGGCAAAGGATATGAGTGCTTTTTCAATCGTGGACGTATTCTATGAAGATGGTAAACGGGTATCAACAGGTTATCTTGGCAAAGTCTGAGTAGTCAAGATAACCAAGTCGTGCCGCAATAGTAAATTTGGCATTATTGGGAGGCAACCCAAAATTTTTATATTCCATCAAATTATTTATTTTTGTAGTTAGGTTCTAGTTCAACGAAGATGGAATCGATATATCCAGCCAAGTGCTCTTGGCAATATTTTTTATAGGCTATCACAATTGGGATAATCCGTCATATTTATCGTCAGAAATAGCAGCTCTGAGGCAATTTCTATTAAGGCTAATGACATTTGTGATAAGCTATCAAAATTGTGATAGCTTATCAGAAATGTCATCACAAAAAGCCCAACATTAGCTAAAATTGTGGGCCAAATTAAAAGGCCTGACCTAGCCCACAGCTTAGCTATTCCACCTTCTCGCTTAGTTTTTATTTCCTTTAAGTTATTC
The DNA here is from genome assembly GCF_002878395.1 of Capsicum annuum. Taxonomy (NCBI): domain Eukaryota; kingdom Viridiplantae; phylum Streptophyta; class Magnoliopsida; order Solanales; family Solanaceae; genus Capsicum; species Capsicum annuum. The sequence continues at coordinate 110,072,670 of NC_061113.1, read as the reverse complement.
TCTTTCCATCTTTAGTTTATTTCTTCCCTTTTCAAAGTCTCTCTAACTAAAACAAAATAAAGTTTCCCTGCATGTGTGGGTTTGCAATCAAAATCAAGAACCTCTCTTTATTTCCTCTTGCTCGTGTAATCATATTGAAGGCTCCCATCAGGTATGCTCAAAACCTAGCCTTTCTTTTCAAGTTGTAAGTGATAAATTGATAAAAACCTGAGTTCCCACGAAGCTTGAACCAAGTTCCGCTTGCAAAAGTAGCTAAAAATTAGAAGTAGGGTTTTCTGTGCAAGCTTAAGGTTTAAAGTTCCATCTCAAAAATGAAAATCGAGCAGATTTTAAGAAAAAAATAGGACCAAAAATTAAGTTAAAATGAAGTTGGGGTTCTTTTTATAGCTAACGACATTCGTAATAAGCTATCACAATTGTGATGGCTTGTTAGAAATATCGTCAGAAGTCGATAAGAATTTTGTGGGTTCTATTTAGGGATGACGACATTTATGATAAGCTATCACAACTGTGACGGCTTATCAGAAATGTCGTCACACCTGGGACCTGAAGTATTACTGAACCCTTTCAAGGGGTGTGGAATTTCAATGATCAATGTGTTTGTGTTTATACTCTTAAGGGTCAACTAATGGTTTTTATCTTGCTACAGGTCTTGAAATGGCACCCAAAGAAAAAATCTCAAAAACCACAAAAAAAGTGACCAAGGAAAGTGTACCTCAGAGACTCTTCAATAAAGAGTCTAATTATGAAGAGAAAAAGCCTTTGCTCAGGAAGAAAAAAAAAAAGCAAAGCCCTAAAAGACTCCACCACCCCCACCAGTTGAGGTGGAGGAGAGTGAAGAAAAGGATACTGAGCCAACAATATCTGAGCATACAACTTCTGAGTAGACGGTCTCTGAGTAACAAGAGTCTAAACATGTTGAATATAAAGAGCATGATTCAGATCATCCTGATTCTGAGGGGCATGAGTCTAAGGGACCATCAACTGAGTTCCCTTCTATTGAGCCATAAGATGATGAAGATTCTTCAATTCGGGGAACTATGGTCAAATACAAGAATCCAAAAGTCCGAGATGGAGATAAATGGTAGATTACCAAAGCTCAGAAAATCTTCTGATATGGGCTTCACAGAACCAACAGAAGAGCTGTCAAGAGGCCGATCTTTGAGGAGAAGAGAATCATCACTAAGGAGTTGAGCAGGTACCCAGAGGTGGAGCAGAAATTTCATGGCTATAATTTGGGATGGACTACACGAGGAGAAAATTCATTTTGCCCTACACTAGTTAGGAAGTTCTATGCAAACTACCAAGCTCGATTGGAAAACATGTGTAGAGAAGGAAAGAAAGCAGCTGACCAACCTTTGTTGGATAAAGTTCCGGTACGGGGCGTAATGGTGGATGTTTATAAAGCAACAATCAACAAGTTCTTTCATGGCCCAAACTTCACTCCTCAAGCCACTTCACCTACTTTCGATGCCCGATTGAAGCATTGGGAAAATAAGCGAAATTAGTTAGCCACACTCATAGCTGATGGAGAACCAAAATGGCTAACAAATCTGAGTGAAAGGATCTTTAAGTCCTCCCTAACTTCAGAGGCAAGATTTTGGTGGGGTATTGTACGTACATGGTTGATGCCCACAGATAGTGATAATATCCTTGGGGATGACAGAGCAATATTAGTCGTAAGTTTTTTGGCTAACCTCAAATTTAATTTTGGAGAGATTATCATTAAAGGGATAAAAATTCGAGTCTCGAGGTCTGATATAGCATATCCCTTCCTTTGTTTAATTACAAGGTTGTGTAGGGCAAAAAATGTGACAAAGATTGTAAGGTTAAAAGAAGAACTCTTTGCCGGGAAGACCCACAATCCAATCAAGCTTAATGCTTAACAAAAGTGCAGAGATTCCAACTGATCCACCGGTTGCAGGTACTAGTTCAACACCTAATGCAGAGGTGCCTGATTTTGAAGCTGTACCTTCAACATCCGCTACAATGGCAGAATCATCAGTGCCCAAAATTGAGACAATTTCTCCGGCTACAATGCCTACAACAGAATTTGCCTTTAACCCTATAAATTTCAGAAGAGTAGCAAAGCAGTCCAAGTGGTACGAGACTGAGCTTAAACTCTTTGCCAAGCAATTCACAGTTGTAGTTGATAAAAGAGTTAAGGCTGTACTTGAGCCTTACAAGGCTCTGCCGGGCCAGATTATTCAGATCAGACCTAGACAAAGTAAAGGTGGAGGTTGGAAAGCTACAGCAGCACTACTTTATGGTGTTAGTAGATCCAGTAGCTGAGGATTCTGAGGGACAAATCCCGATGCTTGATCTCATGGAGGAGCCAGTGAAAAAAAAGAAAGGTGAGAAAAAGGAAAAAGAAAAGAGAGTGAGGCCCGACAGTGATGAAGAAAGAAAAGCAAAAAAGAGGGCAAGAAAGAAGTCTAAAAAAGAGGATATGAAAAAGGCAAGAAGTAAGTCCTTAGTGGACAATGAGAGATCGAAGGCAGCCATCCGAGCGAGAGCCGTAGGTTCCTCTACTAGTAGGCCTTCAGAGACTGATAGACCAGCTGCACCAGAACAGAGAGTGGCTCCTGATAGAGATGCGGCAGCAGGGTCAGGAACCCATGACCCCTGGGATTGATCTATTCCAGGTATACTCTAACCCTTAGTTTAGATTTTATTTGATTTTAAGTTGAGGGTGCAGGGTAAATTTGTTATTGTAAAATTTTGTAGTCAACTAGGATAAATACTTGTACTTGACGCAGTTGAATTATTTTTGTGATTTTTGTACACCTCTTCAAGTGGTCTACTACTTTAAACTGAGTGATTTACATTTAAGTGTGACCATCGTGCATTTTCGTATGGCATTAGTTTTAGTAATATAATAATCATTGCTAAACAGCTGCCGAACTAAATGAGTAGTTGAGTGCGATATACCTGTGCACCAAGTGTGTGTGTGAGATGTTACTCAATTCCCTCTGTATCCTGAAGCCAGAACTTGCCCGATTAGTCTTACCTAGGTAGGTTAGGGGTCAGGAATAGATCATAGGCCATTTTAATAGTAGCTCACTTTAGCCTAAATGACCTTTCCTATTTGTATCATATCCTTTGATCCCTATTTTGAGCCTAATTAGCTTATTTCTTTGTATGACACCTGTCACCTTCTCATTTAGATCATAATGAACCTGTTTTGGCCTTAGTCCTCCTTGGACACTATGCACCTTGATTTAGGCAAATGACCTAAGTTGAGGGTGGATATCATAGGGGTGCATGATATAGAATGAGTATGAAGAAAGGTAGCATAAAAGAAAAGAATAAAAAGTTGGGTGCAGAGAAAAAGTGCAAGAAAAAGAAAAATTATGAAAAAGAATAAGTAATTCAGAAAAGATTGCACCCATCCTAAATAATTGTGATCAAGAAAAGAGAAGAGCGGAAAGGGCTAATGAGTGAAACCCCAAAAAGCTAGTGTAGTGCAAGGAGGCTTAGTCACTTTAAATACCATTGAGTATCATAACAGCCCCTAGCCTATATTACAAGCCTAAGAGAAGTCCTATAGTGATCCTAGCTGACCTATCTGAAGATCTGGGTAATGAAAATAAGGCCAAGCCTATGGTACTTGGCATACGCTGATTGGAACTTCATTCTGAGAGTGAGTGGTTTGATTGTCACCATGGTTACATATATAATTCCTGATATGAGATGAGGGGGATTTCTTTGCTATGAGGGCACACTGGTTACATTGCTAGTTAGTAACTTATTCGGGTAGTGTAATACTGGTCTATGCAAGGTTGTTATAGTTAAATTGATGCCATATCTTGATTCCTATGTGTTGCATTGGTGTTCGTCATTGTATTTAAATTGACTGACTTTGGAGATGGTGAAAGTGTTTTGAGATGATATGGATGATTAACTGCCAAATGTGCTTTGTATTCTCTTAGTTTTGCTGAGTTGCTTGAGGACAAGAAATTATTTTAAGTTGAGGGTGTTGATATGTGAGCTAATGCTAACACATTTGAGGCTTTTAACTAAGAATAATTATGAAGTCTTAAGCAACTTTTGTCATTTTTGATTGCTTTATGTTTGCTTTTGCAGTAGAAGCTAAGATGCTAGAGAACCAAAAAGAATGGAAGAAAATGAGCTGAAATTTGAAGTAAATAAAGGCGAAGTGTGGATGAAAACATTTGTAATAAGTCATCATCCCTGTGATAAGCTATCAGCTTCATCGTCAGCAGTAGACAGAGAATTGGCCTAAGTTGAAAACTGTGATGACATTTTATGATAGGACATCAAGGAGCTGATAAGTCGTCAAGATTGCCGTCGGCCTAAGGCAGAACATGAGAGCTGAGGAAAAGCCTGGATGAAATTTGTGATAGGTCGTCAAAGAGCTGATAAGGCATCACCGTTTGTCATCAGCGTTAGGCAGCGAGTACCAAAAGCATAAAGGAAGCTGAGGATATTTGTGATAAGTCGTCAGCCTCCTGATAGGCTATCACAAATGGTGTCACCTAATCCGAGGAATTTTTGAATTTTATTATTTTGTTTCCATAATTAGGGTGAACTATTTAAAGCCCTTTTTAGGATTTTCTTAAGGGTTCCGAACCTTAAATTTTGAGAGACGATACTTTGATATTTTTCTCCCTCTTCTTTTGGCTTGAGAAAGTATTTACTTTAAAGAGACTATCATTATTATTGTGGGATTTTCTTTGGTGATTTAATATGAGAATCTCTAGTTTCTATTCATCTTTTGGTAAGTTCATCTTTCAAATCATGAATTCATCTAGTTACTTCAATTATTACGTCATGAGCAGCTAAATTCCTTTAACCTAAATTATGGTATCTAGGGATAGATTTTGATAAGGTGTTGAGTTTTCAAGACTCGAAAGGTGGTAGGACTCCTTGATAATTCTGATGTTTTAATTATTATTTGATTGTTGCAAATGATAGATGACACCTGCTTTGATTTGCTTGAGAAAGAAATCAAATATAGTAGGAAGTGAATTATCAACAATGACTTGGAAACACTAAACTCCATTTAATAATCAGCGCTGTAACAAGGTTGGTTAAACTGAGGTAAAATCTGGGCAGTGAATATAAATTTCCTAAGTCCGAGAGGATTAGATAATTAAATGCTTCAGTAGGTCGAGAGACATTTAAGAATAACTTCGCTAAAGATAACTTGTCCTACCTACCGTTAGAATCTTGAACCACTAGCAGCATCTGTCAAGTACCAAAACCCCTAGTGAACATAATTCTGGTTTTTCATAAACTCTTGATTACAAACATTTAAACTAAAGTGATCAATAATTACTTGTTAACTAAAACCCCCTTTTTCTAGAAACATCCAACTAACAGTTGATTAAATCGCAAATGACTTACGTTCACACTATATTCCCTGTGGGATTCGACCCCAACATAGTTGGGTTTTATATTGACAATGATCGCTTACATTCTCGTTGAGAGGTGTAGTTTGAGCATTATTAGGTAGTGGCAGAAGAGTTACTCAAGCCGAGGATGATTACTTTCAATGTTATGCTCTCCTTAGTAAACCAGATATTGAGGCCCTCGATATTGTTATCTCTTGTATTGTCCTAGTATGACATCGACCTGTGATTGTCATATTTCATCTTGGTTCTACTTTTTTCTATGGTTCTTTATATTTTGCATAAGCTTTATATGATATGTGATTTTCTATCTATGTCTATGTGTATTTGAAACATAAGGCTTTCCCCCTTTACCCTGACTTTTTGGTCTTAAGAATATTGATTTTAAGGATGAGTCATTGCCTATGCGACCTTGACTATCTAAACAGGACAACTAGTGTTTTCCACTATTTAAAAAGGTACTATGGTCTGTTCATAACCCCTGGATGCCAAAGATGTTGTCACGACCTGATTTCTCAAGTCGTGATAGAACCTACTATGACCCATCAGTAGGTAAGCCAACCCGTATTCCAAAACTACTAGTAACAGACTACCAAAAGAAATAAATAAAGAATGCACAATAAATATAGTAAAAGACTAAAATTAATAAGATAGTCCTAAAACCTGGTGGAATCAGTACAAGAGCTTCTAATATAATAAAATTACTAATGAAGCACTAAATGAATACACTGATATAATCCATCTATGAATAAAACATAGAGATTAATTTGATACATAGGAAGGAGAATAGCAATCCTCTTAATGCCAAGAGCTCACCCTATGTCTCCGAACTACAGTTGCTCCGCACGATGCACACAATAATGGCGACAACCTGTAGTATGATCTGCAGGCTGCAGAAGTGTAGTATGAGTACTAAACACATAGTACTCAGTTAGCAACTACTGACTGAGCTCCAAAGATAATGCAAATATATATAACATGCCAGCAAAAATGTAAACTATGCCCAAATATCCATGAAAACTAACATAGTAAAACTAAAGAAGCAATAAGGATAAATTATCCTATTCTAGCCATACTCCGGATCCTAAATATCATACCGTATATCAATGGCCAATATACGAATAAAGACCGAAAAAAGGATATATACATATATATAATAGTATACAAGACTAAGAAATAGATATACAACATGAATAAATAAAGGGAGGGAGGGATATATAGTAATACCATTGCTACACGTAGATATATATATACACACACACACCCGGTATCAAGGCTAACTCAGAGGTACAAACTAAGTAATCGCACTAGAATCTTTATGCCTCCTAATAATTGCAGTAACTGATGCAAAAATAATCAGGGTCTCTAATCCATACGTCTAAACATGAAATAATTACCAGAAATACAACCATAAGGAAATAAATCAGAATATCATGGTCTAAATCCATTATGCCTAACTATGTAATAATCATACATAATAACATAACCATAAGGTAAAAGAATCAAAATTATACCTCAAGTCTCAATACCAAACTGATAATCAACCTTCCACGAACCAACCATAAGAACCACAATAATGTAACCAGCTTGTTTGGAAAAACATTACCTAACCGGGCCTTTCATAAACCCCCATCAGCATAAGCCCAAAGGTTCAATCAATACACAACACACCACAAACCATACTTTTCACATATACCTATCCAACTCCTCTCCCCCCTTCTTTTCTCATAAGGCTGGTAGATATAAGAGCATACTTGTGATAGGCAATAAACACGCATGAATGAATGCAAGGAGAATCCATAATACCATAATAAAATCAAGTACCATAAAGTAACCCAGTGTATACACCTCCTCCAGCTAGATGGCTCACAAAGGCAGAACCTATGGCGACCTCTCTTCTCAAGCACAATAGCTCATGGATGAAAGAGTCCCTAGGGGATTCGGGAGTACCCATATACACTAAACTGGTACCAATCCAATATTTCTAATAATCATCAATGTCATCGTTAATCGCTTGACTTGAATTGAAAATCATATCATCAATACCATCGTCCATCTACTATGCCAGTATCATATATATATATATATATAATTGTATAAAAATAAAATGCACGGGATAAAACTATGGCTAAAAAAGTATAAGTCTGTAAATCCATTGCTCGGTTTAAACTCCAAAACTAGATTATCATAAAAGTGTAGAAAGGGTCAAAATATCTCTTGATCGAAGTAAGTAGTAGCAAAATTGTGAACCGGAATCTTAGTCAAATCTTCAAATCATCATTTTTTGTCATAACTTCACTGTAAGAAAATAGAGGGAAATCAACTCACCTTTGCTTGTCCTAAGTTGAAGAAAAAGAGACAACCAGTCACCGAAAAATAACAAAGCAATCCTTTTCCCGAACTTGAGTTTCAATCAAAAAATCTGCAACATTGACAATATCTAATTAACTATTTGAATTTCAAAATTGGACAACTTTTAGTAATTAAACTATAAAATTGCAGTGACAACATTGACAATATCAACATTGAATTTCAAAATTGGACAATATCTAATCAATAAATCTAAGAAAATGACTAAGGATAAATTAAATTTTAAACTAATTCAATGATAGATCAAGAACCCTAAACCCAATTGTAGTAAATTCATGCCAAAAATAAAAGTAGTGGGAGAAAACTTAACTTCCTGAATCCAAGAAAAAAAAGAGCAAGAACCGGTCATTCAAAATAGATATTACACTAGTACTAGCATAAATCACTTGAACACCACGGTTATAACAAGGAAAATGACTAAAAAGATATCGGTGATACGCGCGAGCTGTGAGAGGTCGCCGGTGACTAAGCTATGAGCTGTGAGAGGTCACCGGTACTTGGGACGTACTGTCGTTGCTAAGTTGTTGTCATTGTTGTAGTTTCTGTTGTCGTCTCCAGTGAGTTATTGTCCTTGCCGTTGACTTGCTGCTGTTGCTATTGAAATATTGCCATTGCCGGAGGTCAGGGAGCTAAGGTCGCTGGTTTACAAGGGTTTACAAGGGTCTAATTTGAGGGTTTAATTTGATTTTGTTGAAATAGAGGTAAGGGTAATTGAAAAGGGGATTTTGATGAGATGGATCAGGTCAATGTTCGATAAAATCAATTATAAGCACTCAATTTGTTTTTAAAAATATTCACTATAGAAAACGATCACTTGTGGTCCATTTTTATTAAAAAAATTAAAATTTTAATAAATTATATAATATTTATAATAACATCCAAAAATGTAATGCAATGTATATATAAATGAATAATTAGTTATTTTATCATCACATTAACACGTGTAGTATATTTCCTCGATTGTATAATAATATCAATGCATTTCGTAAATTAGGATGAATTTTTTGTTAATTAGCTTTTAAATACGATATTATACATATACCTCATAAAACAAAGTATTAATCAGATAAATTATCGATTAATTTACTTACGTTATTACAACTTCAATAATATACCCCTGTCTACATTGACACAAGTAGTATATATATTTTCTCAATAGTATGATATCAACGTATTATTCAAAATATTTGATATAAATTCAATTATCTAGTTTTTGATTACTACATACGTCACTGCACGAGATATACAAATATATACATATATTCAATTGGTTGTCAGCTTCCAAATACATACTATATACATCACATACACAATATTACTACCCCATTATAATATACAACGTATTTCACATAAACTCAGATGAATTATCAGTTAGTTTATCTTAATTATGTTATTATACCTTCACTACATAATATATACACTCTACATATACCTATACATACACACACACATACACACTATCGACTATGAAGTTCTAAATACGTCCTATATACATCACATACGTACACGAGTATATTACCCCGTAATATAATGCGACGTATTTCATATACATATTTTGATGAGTTATCGCTTAATTTGATTATCTAACATTAATTAACTTCAACGTACAATATATTATTACTTCGATTGTTTCAAATCAAGGTATTGAATATGTTTGGATAGATTCTACTAGTTTTTGACTACATCGTTCATCGATCACTACATCATATATATATATATATACTAGTTTAATATATGTGCTTTGCACGTGTATATAACGTTACTAATGATGAACATATAAAAGAGTAAATTGTTATGTGTTTTTTATATTATTAAGTACAAAACTTTTAAAATATAATATTACTTTCGTTCCTAGATATTGTACGTCTTCCTTCTCTCTGTTTCATTTTTATTGTTATATATTGAAAATTGTTGTTTCTAATACTGGTCAATTTAAAAAATCAAGAGTAAATTAATTATATTTTTTTAACTTTGTCCTCAGTATTAATTATTTTAGAATTAATACACATAAATAGACAAAGATTAATAAAGGGTGTATGAGTCAAATTACACTTCTAATTATTCTTAATAGTTGTGCAAAATCTTATCATGATAACTAAAGAAAAATGGAGAGGTTTTTATCATTTTAGAAAACAAAGATATCATTAGTTTGCTCATTTCTACCTTTTCCCTTCATCATGAATATTGTGCAAAAGGGTCAAGTACTATGTTAAGTTAAAGTGAATAAAAAAAATAAGGATAATTTATTCAATTTACTCTCTAATTAAAGTTTTACTTAAATAATATGCAAAATAAAATATGACAAGTATTTAAGAATGAAAAAAATATATATGTTGTTTTAAAAGTGTAAAATGTATGTCAAGATAAAACGGTGGACGTATTGAAAGCAGATAAATAAGGTATAAAGCTCTCATTGACCAAAAAAAAGTTTGTGCCCTCTATATGCTTGAGTTTTTCTTAATTCTTTTTTATAAAAAAATAAATAAATTATAAAGATTTTAAAACATTATTTGGCTATAATTATATAACAAATAATAATGACTTGTAAATATTTTTTGTTGCACAAAAAATTCTTGTTTTTTTAGGTGTCACATATACATATTTTAAAAAGGATTTTATGTAATAATTAAGTTACATGTAAAAAAATGTATCTCAACTTCCTTTGTCATTTTAGTTGCCTTTTGAAATTCTTCATTATGAAGACTTTTTTGGTGGCTATTTAAACAGAATGTGATCCTTCAGGAAAAGGAAATAGGTAGTCATGACTATGAAATTTTAATCCTATGTATAAGACACTATCTAAAAGAATTGAGAGTAGGAATAAGATATTATAAGTTCATGGCTTCATGCAAAGAATTAAGAGGTAGGTCGAAGAAATATTTAGGAGAGGTGATTAGACATGATATGAATCAGCTACAATTTATCAAGGATATGACCTTAGATAGGAAGATGTGGAGGATTTAAATTATGATAGAAGATTAGTAGATAGTGTATCCTTGTTCTGGTAGATAGGAGTGCTTTATTTTTGTATTTGTGCTCGTAGTTACAATGCTATATTCGTAATGTCTTGTTTGTGGAGTTTTGATAATGTTTATTATTTCAGATAGATCAATTAGAGCATTACTTTGTGGTAGTCTTGTTTCTGTTATTATTTGTGAAGTTAATATCTATTCTTCCTACACTATGTCTTTTATGATTTTTTTTATCTTGAGCTGAGATTTTATGGAAAACAACCTTTCTACCTCATCTCTGAGGTAGTGGTACAAACTAAGTACAGTTACCCTCTCCAGACCCCACTTTGTAAAAATATGTTTCGTATGTTGTTGTTTTTGCAATTGCTTCATGCAAATTCTATAAATGTCAACCTCCATATTTCTCATTTTTATTTTTTTGTAACTTCTCCCTAATATTTCTGTAAATTAGCTAAGAATATCTTGAGGCCTTTGATTTTCTGACTTTCATTATAGTAATCTACAAATCACAATGAATTTGATAAATATTCATAACACTGATAGTCTCTTTAATTATTTATATTTATTATATTTTGAACCTCATAAATATTCTTAATTGAGATAATGCATCAAAACCCCCTTGAACTTGTCTCCCCAACTTATTTTAGCACTTAAACTTAACTTTCATTTATTTACCCCTTTAAAATCTTTAAAGTGAATTAATTTCCCCCCTTACGCTGACGTGTTATTTAAAAAAAATTCTTTTTTAAAAAAAATGTCACGTCAGCATAAAGGGGGAAATTAATTCACTTTAAAGATGTTAAGGGGAGTAAATAAATAGAAGTTTAGTTTATGTGCTAAAGTAAGTTATGGAGACAAGTTCAGGGGGATTTTGATGCATTATTTCATTCTTAATTTTTTTAGCTCCTCTCTTTTCCTTAAATTCACATATACACATGTCTCAATCAATTTTGGAAGGCGTTATTGTGTTCAATTGATTTGAACAATTTAACATAATTATAATTCTTTTGATGTTAGTTTTGCTCATCCAAAATTTTTAGGACTTCTTTTCATGCTAGTTTTCCATACTTGTCTTTCTAAAACAATGAAATTAAACATTACACTCATCAAGGCACCCAAAATATATCGTCCATTGATATTCCATCTATTCACTTTTTCTTATTCATTCTTTCAAAAATAGATTTTCATGTTTAACATATCAGGAATAGAAACTTATATTTTCATGTTTTACCCTAGAATTAATTATTTATTATGCAAATCATTTTTCAAGACGTAATACAAATCATTAATTAATAGGAATAGTGCGGTAAAGTAGTCATGCCAACATCATTTTCCTAATGAGCATGTCGAGTCTAAATATAACAAGAATAAGGGAATGAATAAAGTACTATTACTTGAAACCTAAAACATCTTTTAAATAAGGAAAGAAAATTATAAAAAAAAAACCACATAATATATTAAATTTGTTGCTATCAACAAAAAGGAAAACAGTTTGTTTTGCAATTTCCCATTAAATTCTTATATCTTCTACATTGGCATAGGTCAAAATATCATTGAACTCTATTAGCCTTTTAACTTTTGTTTTTTAGTTTCTTTTCTTTGTTTGTAACATTATTGTATTTTTATTTCTTTCGTGATGGATCTACAACTAACTCTATTTTTTGGAGAACAATATCCAAATTCGACCCTAACAAAAAATCTCTTAAAAAGAGAAAAAATCTAAAACACAAGGCCAAATTAATTTATAAGTTCATCATTCAAATAAAGCTTTGCATATCAAGAACCAAGGCTTTATAAGCGTATATTTCAAATCCAACAAATAAGTATTGGATCAAAATCATTTTCCCTCCCCAACTTTGTCTTAAAAATCAAACTCCCTCCTCAATTTTGAACAATAATCATACTCCCCCTTTATCCTAATTGACTTTTTAAAATTTCTATTTTACCCTTTATCATCAATTTTTTAATTCTTTTTTTCAACTTCTTTAAAATCATCATATTTTCATTATTAAAAAAATCATATAACAAAATTTTCATAAAAACACAAACATTATCTTCTAGGAAAAAAAAGTAAGAAATATTAATTAAGTATATAAGCTAATGATGATCTTTATGAAGTAAATTAGCGTGATAAGAAAATTAATTTTATTAATAATAACCAAAACTATAATATTTATTTTACAAGTGAAAAAATAATAAGTAATACTAATTTTATAAACATATTTCAATGCAGAAAATATAAACAATAAATAAAAGCGATAAGCCTCTAGTATCATCCCGAACTATGGTCAAAGTTGTTACGACACACTCCAACTTCACAGGGGTTCTACTATCCCCTGAACTCAAATTAGCGTATTTTTATCATTTTTTGTGCTGATGTGGCACCTTTATTACATAAATAGAGCCCACATCAAAGGTGTCACACCATCTAAAATGATTGACAAAATGTACTCCCTCCGTTTCAAAAAGAATGACCTACTTTCCTTTTTAGTTCGTTTAAAAAAAGAATGACCCCTTTCCTTTTTTTACAATACTTTAATTTCAACTTTCCACATGATATGTTTAGGACCACAAGATTAAAGGACATTTTGGTACATTTGACACAACTTTAATTTAAGGCCATAAGATTCAAAAGTCTTCTTTATTTTCTTAAACTTTGTGCCAAATCAAAGTAGGTCATTCTTTTTTAAACGGGGGGAGTATTACGTTAGCTAAAAAAATTGACAAACATACGCTAAAATTTAGTTTAAGGGGTAATAGGACCCCCGTGAAGTTAACGTGTGTCATAGCAAATTTGGTCATAGTTCGGGGGTACTAGATGTTTTTCTTAAATAAAAATAAGGTCAAATTTTAAAGATTATATTTATTTATATAAATTATAAAATATGTAATACTCTATTAATGACAATCATAACTTATTTACTAATATAAACAATAGATAATATCATTTCTTATCACTTGATTCTCATACGAAAAATAGATGTTTTAATTTATCTGCTCAATTTGTGAAATCAAGATAATTGTATTATGTTTTCCTTCTACCCTTTAGTGTTAAATAACTATATAAAGTAACAGTATAGATAAATTTAAAGTTTCAAATTATCATTAATAAGGTTAATTTAGCAAAATATACATCTAAGTAAAATTTTCTTAAGGATTGTGTTATATCAACAAAAGGTTAAGTAAAATATGAAACGAATAGAGTGATAAAACAAGAAAATATACTCACATGCATGTACATACATATGTATATATACATACTTAGGGGTGGGTTGTTTGGAAATAAGTTATTTCGGGATTAGTTATCACAAAATAAGTTGTACTAACATGTATGTGTGATAACTTATCTCATTACTGTGGTATAAATTGTGCGACAAATAATTTTGAAACTACCTAATACATCTAATTAAACGCAGGATAAATAATCATGAACTTTATCTCTGAATTATTATAATTATATCTCACACCAAATGGCTCTTTAATACATATAATACTAAAATAACGATCTTAAAAAATAATATTGAATTTTGTGATGAATTTATAAAAATATTTATTTGCTTATAAAGTTAATAAACTTAAATAAAATGCTAAAAATATTCATGTTAAAAAAATATTCATTACATATAATATAAAAAGATATTACATAAATATAGGATTAAACTTACAAGGACAAAATGGACATTGCATGGGATAAAGGGGGAGTATAATTATTGTTCAATGTTGAGGGGGGAGTTTGATTTTTTAATCAAAGTTGGGGGGTGAAAATAATTTTCACCCAATAAGTATTAGTTAAAGATTCAACTATAAAACTAAGGAATAATATTTCAAAATATAGTCAAATAACATCATTAAAACTAAGTCACAATCAAACAAAGAGAGAAAAAATGAAAAGAGATATATACCATTGATCTTTTGACTACTCTATTCGATAGCAACATGCTTATTTCGTTCAATTTTTTTATTCAAAATTTTCAACTGCAAGAGAAAAACGAGAAATTATCAAAAGGAAAGAATTCATTGTCAATTGTTAATCATATAATCTTTAAAGTCATGAACTAAAATAAATAAAAAGTTTGAATCAAAACTAAAATAAGAAGAAAAGGTGAAGAAGAAATTTTGATCCAAAATATCACTTAAAAAGAATTCTAGAATTTATTTTTTTATATAAGGAAAAATTCTAATTGATTTAAAATTGTTAAATATATACTATGATTTTTTTTACCATATATATTATGAATCATTTAAACCTTTTCTATTTTCTTATCAATTAGTGGAAAATCTTCATATTAAATTTTTCATGCGTTAATTTTTCTTTTTTTTTCCTAATTTTTTTAGTTAAATATACTTAGGTGTTCAACACATATTTGTCATATAAAATCTAACCAAAATAAGGATTACTATACAAATATTACGGCCAGAACCAATTGGATTCCATATGATAGTTTAATATTAATTAGGTCATCCTATGAATATGAAACCAAAACCAAAACAAATTTGTACTACTATCTATTCCTCCAATTCAATATTAGGACTTTAATAAATATAAAAGGAAATTTTGTAGTTAATTTTTAAAGTCCTTAATATTAAAAAAAAAAATAGTAAAAAGACGATTTTGTCTATTGTAAAATTTTTTAATGAATGGTAAAAAATTCAAATCACTTTTTAAAGGGTCTTCACACTTTTAATATATTATAGATATAGACTAGTTTAGAGTACGTGCATTGCACATGTACATCAGGCTATATATAAAAATATATGATGATTAAATTATTAAAAAATAGAGTAGTCAAGGTCTTTTTTTGGTAAATTAAATATTAATAATTTAGGATTGCAAGTTAATTAACTTTTTTGTTACAAATTTATACCATCAAGGAAATAATACGATCTCAAATTTGAGTATTCAATAATCTTCTATCTAAAATCATGTGTTTGCTAGTGCAAACCCATTGCTAATACAAATCCATAGAAGTGTAAAACCACCGATACAACAATAAATATTTTCAGTATAATTTTATAAGTGGAGGTTAGATGTGGTAGAGTGTATGAAGGATTTACCACTACCAAGTAGAGATCAAAGGTTGTTTCTAAAAGACCCTCGGCTTCGAAAAAATGCTTCAAAGTAATTTAAAAAAGAAAATGTATTAAATACTCTTATCTTAGAAATTATTCCGACCAACCAAAATTAAGAGGCTAGAATACATGTTAAAAGAAATTTACCACTTTTTTCATAGAGATAAAAGTTTAAAGTGTAGATGTATTGGCTAAAAGCATGCAATAGAACTTGCATCCATAGAAGTAAATGAGAAGACTTTGGTCTTTCCTTTATTTTCAAGCTAGGAGTATTGACTATCTAGAGTAATTAAGGATATGGAATACAATTAGGTCGTTAACACAACTTATTTTTCACAATTGAGGTTCATCTACATGACTCTAAAGAAGTATAGCTACATCAATGATGATTAAGAGTCCCTATACAACAATCAAGTGACCTATCTCTACATTAAAAATTTGATTGAGGCAAACAAAACTTTAATCGTAAGTGTCCCAGCTAAAACTATGTATTCGTAATATTGTATTAGTAATATCTATCCTAAATCAATACAGATTTGATGATAGGACATGATTTAAACTCCTTATAGATAATCAAGACCAAACTTTTTTCAGTCATGTAACTAATTAAAGAAACCAAAGTACTTGTTAGGATTGGTAAGGTAAGACCTAGATTTCCTTACTTGTACTTATTTCTGTTGAGGAATTTGATTTATTTATTAATAAAAGACACTTTCTAGTAAAAAGAAAACAAAAATAATTATTTGAGTGTCTAGTGAGAGAAAAAAATTATTTGAGATATTCAACACATTCAGCAGGACATCAATATGAGGTACAAAAGTGTATGTGTCATAACAGTTTCGACAAGATACCCTCTGCTATTACTAATTGTTAAATCTAGTAATTAAGAAGGGTGTATTTCCTTCTCCCCTCCCCTATCAATACTCAAATGTAAGTAAAACGTATAAATTATTATGTGTACACTATGTTATTTAGCATAATTTTTTTAAAAAAAAAATAATATAAAATTTTAAGATAAAAAGTGTACTTAAAAGGAACAGGAATAGGAAAGAAAAGAAGACCCTCCCCTACAAGCTTCATCTATATCCCACAAATGAAACAATTTCGAGATAATTCAAAATTCTTAAAATTGATCAGAGCATATGACGCATGACTTTATCGATGAAAATTCAAAGACCTTAATTCTTCCTAACACTCCAGCAATAGCAAACAATTTATCATCCCAATCCAATTTAATACTATCAAAAAAAGGAAATTTAGTTGCAGCTTGAGAGAGATGGGAGTTCATTCAAAAACACAAATGTGTAGGATAATTTGCAATGAATTTTTCGTTGGAAAAGAGAACAATTGTTTCTCAATAACTGATTATCTTCCTACCAATTTTAGACGTCTTTTTATTCATGGATTTTTTTTTGTATATCTTATTGTGGACAGTCTATCTTCTTCACTTGTTGAAGAAGAGATGTAGTTGCCTTGAGTTAGCTATTAAATTTTGTAAGTCTATTTAGATGCGGATCTAGGATATCAAATTTGTGGGTTTCCGATAAAATAAAATATAATGATATAGTAAAAAAGATAACACCGAGTAAGGATCGATCCCATGGCCATGGAACGAACCATTTTAAGAGTCCATTCCATGCCATCGATCCCATGCCATGGAACTAAGCATTTTAAGAGTCCATTCCATACCATCAAGCCAACACTATTTTTGTTTATGGGTTTTCATCTATAATATTTTATTGACTTGTTCTACTTTTAAATATATTTATCGAATTTACAGCAGCGCATGGGGTTCCCGCCCAACATTGTAGATCCGCCCTGAGTCTATTTGTTCGTGAAATTTCCCTTACCAATTGCATCGTGTCTTGAAAAATTTTTAAAGAAAAAAAAAGGAATAAAACAAAAGCATCGTATAAGTTGAGGTTATAATCATGGTAACATATTTACATTCAAAAACATTAAATATAGTACAAATTCAACTTTTAGGATTTTATGGTACATTAAAAAATATAAAATCACCTATTTCAATCTATAGATAGTAAATTTGAGTCATTTATCATCCGTTGGATTAAATTATTCCACAAAAAAAAGTAGAAATTGAGGGGTACCTAATCTCCAAAACGATTATGAGAAAGTCAATAAAGCTAATAAGCATACTATTTCAAGTGTCGTGTGCTTCAACCTATACAACCAAGTATGCATACAAATGGTTGTGTTACGTTAGAGAGTCAAATTTAATTTAAAACTTTAATACATGCACAAGAACGTTATGAACTTCGACAATTCAGAGAAGGCCGTTAGGGGAGATACTTACCACATTGTCAAATACATCAGAATTAGGTGAAACAGGATCTTACATAGAGCACTTCTTTGACTTTTCATTGACTTATAAAAAACTCATTGTAAGGTTCCATTAATGTGGAATCTAGAATTCATTAATTAAGCAGATAGTTTCACGATATATTGTATAACTTTATAGCCATGCCAAAATTAGAGCAATACTAACAGTACAATTCTCACTTGCATCGTCAGCTTAGTAACCCCACCTTATCAAAACTCTTTGGCAAGTCTTTCACTTTCAAAGAGAGCGTGTGTGATCCAACTTCTCTGAATAAGGAACTCCAATCACCACCTCTAAAACCTATATACATCCTAACGTAAATCATCATAGCAATTTGAAAGTTCAGATTATTGGAACTACAACGTTAAAAGGCAAAGAAATTCTATCAATTAGAATTTCTACGGACCTGTAAATATATACGATTAATTCCTTTCATATATTTATTTTATGTCCCAAAATTTTTGAATAAGTACCTGAAATTATTATGAATGAACAAAGACCTGCACCTGCATATATAAATAAGAAAGGAAAATTAGGTGCAGAATCAAGACTTGATCAAGTAAATTGATATAACATTTAATCAATTCAAAAAAACTTTAAACAACTTCAGCACAAACACAAAGAAAAGATAGAAATTCTCTAAAGCATGTAAGTCCCTAAAGCTAGAGATTCTCTAGACTAATAATCATAGTTGCTACCTAATAATCATATTATCCTATTTTTTATTTTTCGACCAAATATATTTTAGTTAAAAGAGGTTTTTGCCAAAATTTTGTGTAGGTTCTTTGCCTATCGTTTTTTACCTTTTTGGGGATCAAACCAATTGTATTTGAAAATGGTTTTTTGCTTATATTTTTTTTTTACGTAATTAAGAAATCTTATCATAATAAGAAAAATTTCTCAATTTAATTTATAATATATTTATTATTGTCAATATTTAATATCATAAAAATAATGAAAAAGGTGAAAAGACGATTTTGTCTAAAGAGGGGACTTTTAATGAAGGGCAAAAAGTTCGAATCTTTTTTCTAAGGGTCTTCACACTTTTATATCTATATATATATAAATATATAAACCATTATTTCAAGGATATGTCAAATAATGTAGTTAGACAAAAAATACTAACAACCAAATGTGCCAATTATTCCTATCAAATCTCAAATAGTCCTGGCCTCCTAGGTGCAATAGTATTTTCACTTGCCATACTTCATAGGTAAAATAGATATTCTTGAAAGTAAGCCCAAAACCACCATCCAGAGTAGTACAAAAGATGTCTCTATTTTATTGAGAACTTCTCTTATAATGCACTCAACTTTGCGGAAGGAAAAATATGTTTTATAGTCTGTATACAACAATTGAAGAAAGTTATCGAAATATTATTTACACCACTAAATCTGCTAGATCAAATACAACAAAATTCTACATTGCAAGCCAATTTTTCACTTCAAATTTTGAATAGCAAAATCTTTTAGTAATTTAAATTTGTATTCAGTTGACCGTTAGGTGTATTTAAAAGGGTGAAAATGACTATCCAATAAATTTCATCAATTTAAATCAAATCAAATAAAAAATGGATCTTAAAGAAACAATTTAAATTAATTCCCTTAGTTGGGATGTCATTCAACAATCTGAGATTAGCGTTCACTGCTTGAGGATCGATAGAGATTTTCTTCGAACTTGTCCTTGTCCTCCACTTTCCTTTAGTAACTCACCAAACACATCTAAAATATCTCAATTTTTTTAGTTTCATACCTTACCTATTATAGGATCTCATACTACAAAACATTCCTTCCTTTTTCTCTACCAACAAACAACTTGGAAACTATTCTAATGACCTATGAATAAAGTGAAGGGACAAAAACAAATAAAAAATATCTCAATTTTTTTTGTTCTCTACCTAAACTTTCACCAAACTCTCTATACATCTGATTGATTGTCTGAGTTGGAAACAAATTATGAGATTTCATACTATAAATCACTCTTTATTTTTTCTCTATCAACAAACAACTTGAAAATTATTATGATGATTTATGAGTAAAGCAAAGGATCAAAAACACAACCTAAAGCATCTCAAAATATATTAAGTTCCCTACCTTAACTTTCGCTAAACACTCTATACATCTAAATAATTGTCTAAAATAAATTATGAGGATCATACTACAAATCACTATTCACCTTTTTTCTGTATCGACAAACAACTTAATAATGATTATGAAGACTCATGAATAAAATTAAGGGCCAAAAACACACCTAAATATCTCAATTTTTTAGTTTATTACTGAACTGTCACCAAACGTTGATCTAAGCCTCCACATTATTCCCTCGTGATTCTATGAAAAGTCAATGTTATAAAGAAGTGCACAAAGAACCTATAGTAAACAAAACTTCCTCAATCAGATCGAAGGATTGAAGTTAATCTTTAACGTAAGCCTCCCTCCATCTTAAATAAACCTTGATTAAGCATAACAAAAATAAATTATCAAATGAACTAATAATATGTTAAATTAATACCAACAAAAACTAAAAAGACATGAAAATTAGACAGAAATCGCTTATCAAAGTGGATGAAAAATAAAAACAAACAAGCCAACAACTGTAAAAGAATGCTATGTACAATTAGTAATTTAGTAATTGTAAAAAAAGAAAACAGTGAGGAGCAAGAGGAATCAAAGACGTGGTATGGAAAAAATTATTACTGCTAATTGGATTCTCAAAATTGATGAAACACAACACAAGAGAAACCAATACGAAAGCGTGACCTTTTTTTTATACATAACTTTTCTAAAATATGGAAGACTTTTAGTTTGCTTTTATAAAAAACTAAATATTAGGAGTTTAGTACTGCTATGTCTTTTATTGTTTTTCATAGTCCAAAGTTTTTTTTAAAAAAATGTCAAATCAAAAAATATTGTGCGTTCTCTCTCTCTCTATCTATATATATATGTGTGTATACACTAGCTTAGTGTACCTGCTTCGCATTTGTGTCTCGCATCGATCGTTGAAAAATATATCCATAAGAAGAACATATTATTAAAAGGTAGCAATTGATGTTAAAATGCATATTATATCAAATTAAGTTAACATAAGGCATGTATACCTACAAAATACTACGTAGCTAAATAGGAAAATTATCAAAACATCATATACAAACATTTCAAGAGTGAGGTGCGAA
Source organism: Capsicum annuum (assembly GCF_002878395.1). Classification (NCBI taxonomy): domain Eukaryota; kingdom Viridiplantae; phylum Streptophyta; class Magnoliopsida; order Solanales; family Solanaceae; genus Capsicum; species Capsicum annuum. Next base: position 110,051,370 of record NC_061113.1, on the reverse strand, counting down.
GGGGAAGGAAGAGGGTGATAGGCCGTAAGAGTCGGGGATGGGGATGGGGGTGGACGGTGGCGAACATGAAAGAAATGGAGAAAGGAGGAAGGAGAAAGAGATTTGAGGTGGTTTTTTTTTTAAGAAGGAAGGAAAAGTAGGTTATTTTATTGGGTTCTAAAATTTTGAACAAAGTTTTGGTATTTTGAAAATTTTAATTTTGGAGGGAGATTTTTTTGGGAAATTTTTTTATCGAATTGGATTTGTGTTTCCTTTATTATTTTGGGTAAAATTTAATGTTTCCTTTACCTATTACTTTATTACATATTTTTTTAAACACTTTCTTTATACATAAATGCTTGAGAAACATGAAGGAAAGGTGTCATTTAAGTTTTGAATGAAGGATTAGTGACATTGACCAACTTAAAGGGTAAAACATAATTAGGAAACTTAATTAAGTTAATTATGAACTTGATTAATATTTTTAAAACTTTCTAATCTTTTTAAAAATATAAATTAATCCGCACCCCTCTCCTCTCCAAATCAACCGTCTCTCTCCTCTTTCTCGACAGTTTCTCCCAACCAACAGTTCTACAAATATCTCCTTTTAATCCCCAGCAACTTCAACCTCCGGCGATAAATAGTTGTGCTTTAAGTTCCTTTTCAACTTTCAACCGTAAATCGACATGATAGCCTTGCTCTCTGGCAAAAACAGCATCGAGTTCTTCATCGTCCCTTTTCTTCTTTCACAGGTAAAAATTATAACCTTTTTAGTTTTGAAGATAAAGAGGAACTTGAGCCAACTTCTCTTCTAGTATTGGTGAACAATTTCAATATTTATTGCTTTAATTTGAAATGCGATTTGAATAAAACCTTAATTTTTAGTTATTTTTTCTTCTCTTTTCAGAGTGAAATATTATTTTTTGTTGTTTGTTGCATTTTCTGAAGTTTAATTTTTATTGTTTGTGTTTGTACAAATAAAACAACGATGTTGGTATTTTTGGTGTTGTGCTCATTGCTGGGTTGATTTGTTCTTGTTCTTGATCAAAATGGTAATATTGTTGTTGTTCTATTGAATAAAATCGTGTTACTATTTTTTTTTTTTGCAATAGATTAGCCTTCTGATGCAACAGATTAACCATCCGTGCAATAGAGTAACTAGTTGATGCAACAGATTAATCATTTGATGCAACAGACTTACCGTATGATGCAACAAAGGAACCATCGGATAAAAATCCAATGCAATAGATTAACCATATGATGCAACAGATTTACCATCGGATTAAAAATCTAATGCAACAGATTAATCATGTGATGCAACAAATTTACCATTAGATGCAACAGAGGAACCATCCAATTAAAAATATGATGCAACAGATTAACTATCTGATGCTACAGATTTACCATCTGAGGCAATGGAGGAACCATCGAATTAAAAATCTAATGTAACAGATTAATCATCTGATGCTACAGATAAACCTTCTATTGGATAAAATTCCATCAACTATTCCAACAGAACATGTCCAAGACCTGATTTTTCAAACTGATAATTCATTTATCACGATAGACAACCCTTTTGTAGAAAGAAACCTAAATAATATTGACCGTCGATAACTGTTCCAATAGATCACTCATATATTTCAACATATGTGTGATCTATTGCATAGACCAGTCATCGGTTTCAACAGATGAGTGATCTATTTTTATTATTATAATAGATTACTCATTTGTTACAACATGTTAGTTGTATATTGCAATAGATAACCTAACTGGTGCAACAGATATGTAATCTGTTGTAATTGTTATTTTACTGTTGTACATGTTAAATATACTGTTATCATTTTTTAACGAAGACAATGAACATGAGGAGGAGGAATATTTCAAAAGAGATGGTCCAAATGTTAGTAGGCCTTCCACTGAAGAGTTAGTCAAAACCTTCAGCATTGATAGTTATCCTGTGAGAATGCAGTGCGATGGTGCCACAGATTTAACGGGTGATTTCGTGGTTAAGTCATCCATGGGAAAGTATTTCTATGCCTTCAAAAAAATACTTCGAGAACAAAATTTGGAAGCTTATTTCAGTGAAAACTACTTTGGACAATATCTTGATTTGCCAGAGGATAACAATGTTTGTTTCCAAATAAAAATGGTATATGATCTTCACAAGTGTAGGTTTATGTATGAAAACAAAGATAAGATGGATGAGGTATGGATAAATTATTATTGCATGTCTATTTGTTTTGGTTGGAATGAGTTTGCCATAGTTACTAGACTAAAATACTATCCTCCTCCTCTTTCTCAATTTATACCTATTCTAACCCCAAAAAAAGTACCCCACACACCCAAAAAAGGCAAATGGAAGTCAAGTAATCGTGAATACTTGGTGTCCCTTATTGGTCCAAGCTTCAAAAATAAAAATTTGATAGAAGTGTTGAAAGGCAAAAGACTTTCAAAGAAGCACAAGCAATTATTGTGTTTGGTTTGATTTTTACATAATATTCTTTGGGCGAGAGACATTAACAACAACATACCACTTGGTTTAATAAAGCTCTCCAGAGATCTTGAGGCATTTAATAGCTATTCTTGGGGGTTATGAAAGCCTCAAAATGATTTTCAAATATTTGTTGACTCGCTAACGCCAAAGACAGTCAACTTATAAGGCTCTCCATGGGCTTTCATGATAAATATTTCTTTTATTATGATATGATTTATTTTTTATTCAATAATGCTTTTGATTTATTGGCGTTATTATATAGGCTTGGGGGTTGAATGTCATTCCTTATTTGAGACAACAAGTGAACTACCAAGAAGAAGTTTCCTGTCCAAGAATCTTGAGATGGTTATCGGCCAAAACTGATAAAAATACAAAAAAAATTATCTCTTCAACCCTCTGAAGGATGTAGTAAGTCTAATTCTAATTAATTTTTTGTTTAATTAATGATTTTTTTGAATGATCTAATTATCATTCTAATATATATACTTATTTTTGTTAGATTGTGCATCCATCGGTTGTTCCAACCAATCGAGAGTTGAAGATGTCATTTTTTACTTTACGGTCTGTGTCAGAATACAAAAGAGATTGTTTGGAGCAACAACCATCACAAGAAAAATAATTTTGAAGGGTGGGCTTGTTGTTTTTGATGATGCTAGTAGTAGTAGTTCTGCTGTTGGGGATAATGATTCTTCTCTTACAGTTTTGAGATAACAAACCATTATAATTATGAACATACTGGATACACAGATTTTGTCCCTTATAGTGAATGTTCTGCATGCAAATGTCAAGACTTCAAAGCAAAACATGATGGAGTGATTAATACTATTAATGGATTAACTTCTTCTGTAAAGGAATTGACATCTAAGAGGGGTATCATTCCATCAAAGAGGATTTCATATTCATACATTCCACTAGAGATTAAGGTGGCTAAGAGAAGTAGGAAAAAAAATTCCAAGGCATCATCAAGCATCGAAAAAGTAAAATTGCAACTTCTCTATCTTTATCTTGCACCTTTAATCAATGTACCAAGGGCCACAGGAGAGATACTTGAGTTGAAGAAGGTGAATGTATATCATTTGTTACAACAAACAAATAGACACATATTTGTTTCAATAGATGATGTATCTATTAAAAATTATCAAATAGATATATACATCTGTGGCAACAGTTGTCTAACCTGTTGTATCAGATACGTTATTTATTTCAACATATGCCCATCGGTTTTAGCAAATCAAATAGGTCTTTGTGCTATTTTAATTTATACCAATAGATGAGTCATATGTTTCAACATATGGGTCATCTATTCAAAATTATCATACAGCTCTTTTTACCTGTTCGAATTTATCCCAACAGATGATCCATCTATTGCAACAGATAGATAATTTGTTATATATCTGTGATTAGCATTGACAATTCTGACTTTCCAGATGGATGTCACAGTAAAAGCTACTGCTGAACAACATAATATCATAGTTAGTAATCCATTCATTCCTTCCAAAAAAGAAGAAAAAGTGGAGCCTGTTAGTTTGGGATAATGGAAGAATTATCCGTTTGAAGGGTTCAACATGTCGGATGAGGATCCAAGAAAATTAACAAAGTTGATCAACAACTATTCAGAATGGATTGTCAATGGGTTGTTAAAGCAGCATGCTGGAAGGTACATAAATCATTTTTAAAGATATTGAATTATACAATTCTTGTTGTAAAAATATGACATAAACACATATAAATCATGAAGAAAACAAAATGACGAACACTACAAAGTGAAATAATTGGGTCTTGGTTTTGATATGTTCAACTTTGTTGAGGCACATCCCGGAACGAAGGATTGGTTCTATTTGATGTCACAGTCCCAAACTTTCTAGAATGATGAGGTTTAAATGTCATACATATAACTATTAATTAATACTTTATTTAATTACATCTGTGTATTAATTTTATTGTCACGTAATCTTAAATGTTTGATAATATGTGCAGCACATCTATGTTATTTTTTTACTATCTCCCAAAGAAGGCCAAGTTGCAAATACAAGAACAATATAGATATACGACAGGTAATTATTTTTACAAAGTTTACATCAATAATGCCTACGATAGGTATTGTCAACAATAGCCGAAAATTTTTTGAATTGAGGAATGCTTAATCAACATCATCAATGACTTTAGCATCCCAGCTGGCTTACCTTGGCATTTAATTGATGAAGTGTACATCCCAATCAATTGTGGGGATGAATTTCATTGGGTGTTGGTTGTCATCGTTCTAAAGGTGCATCCGAGTTTATGACTCGATGTCGTGAAAAAGATGTTCTGGGTCATCATCTAAGATACAAAATTTGTCCAAAATATTACCTACTTACCTTGATATAAGTGAATTTTTGGACCAAAAGATTCGTACTGATTAGTCAACGATTGAAGCATATTGGGATAAAATGGGTAATCCATTTGATATAGAATATGTTGAAGGAATTACTAAACAACCCATTGGTATTCTGTAATTATCATGATTTAGTTTTATTTCACAAATTTCACAACGCTTACATGAATTGCAAAATATGGATTATTTGATTTTTTACAAATGCAGGGATTACGGTCTTTTTGTTGCCATTTACGCTGAGTATTTGAGAGATGGATTACAAGTACCAAATGATGGACTTGATGCCGAATTACTCCATAAAAGATATGCTACTCTTGTATGAATATACGAAAAAGCAAAAGCTTAGAAAGTGTATGCAAGTGACATTAAAGATTCACGACGACCAAAGCCAGATTCCATAGCATCGGTGAAGAACAACTTATCCATATTGAGTTGATCTTTATAGTTTGAGTCTGTGAAAGTAATAAACTCTCCTTAGGACTTGTTGGCACCAAAGGTTAAATTGTTGATTTATTTGTTGAGTAGATCATTTGTACCCATAATATTTTTTTTACATTTTATTTATTTGTTGAGTTATTTCAAGTCATTTCTGAAGGCTTCAATTTATTTTATGTTGTCTATGAATTTAATTTAATCATTAGATTTGAACTTATTAATTGAAATAGAATACTAAATTCCAATATCGCAATAGATAATGCATCTGTTGTAATGGATAATTCATCTATTGTAACAAATAAAATATCTGTTGGAAATTATCAAACAGATTTAAACATATATTGCAACATGTAGGTCATCTGTTGGAAATTGTTAAATAGGTCTTCATACTGTTTTGATTTGTTCTAATAGATTATCTATTAGTTTCAACAAATAGACTATATGTTGCAACAAATTGTATATCTGTTGCGATAGATAGACTTAGAAACATCTGCATAATGCAATAGATGACCAACCTATTACAACAGATAATTAATATGTCAGAACAGATAGACTATCTATTACAACAGATAGATAATCTATTGTATTATACAAAATTCAACTTTCATCAAACAAAACAAAATTGCTACTATATGTAAAGTGAAGTGGCTTAAAATAAAAAATTATTATGCTGTTTGTGTTTCTACATCTTCTTTATACACAAGCTCTAAGAATCCACTTAGTATACTAAAATCCCAGACCTCTTGAATGTTTACCACAATATCATTGCACAGAGTGGTCGTTGGCTCAGCCATTTCTGTGTCGGTCAGCAAACATTCAGTGTATGCAAGCACATACGACCTGTATGCGACACCAGTTTTTTTGGAAGGTCCATGTCCTTGTTTCAACCTTTAAAATCTCATGCTTTCTTCATCAACACTTCCATTGGCAAATGATCCATCAATTTACTCTTGTGATGACCCTTCAAGTCATTATTCGTATTCTTACTTACTTTCTTCGGTAGAGCTTCTCCATAGCCATCCAAAGTTATTAATGACTTTTGGGACTAATAGTCCAATTACCTGATGGTTTATTTTGGGTTTTAAAACCCCTTCCTCAATTTGAAGTCTTCATTGGTTCTAATTGACCACAAAGCAAAAACTTTGGTAAAATAGCCTCATATGTGAAATCCGACTTTGCCAATACATCCAAAACATCAAAAACTATTGGGTTTCATATTTTATTTGTTCGAAACAACCCCAAATGCATCCCGAGGCATTGGTCCAATCTCAAAACCAAGTTCCAAGCTTCATCTATGCATAACATGTATCGAGGTGCCGTGATTACGGTGAAGGAGGTGTGACCGCAAGTTCACGACCACGGTGAGGTAGGGGCCATGACCGCACTATCAGAGGGCTTTTTGGCCCATATTTAAGTGTTGTCTTGCATGAATTTTGGCCATTTTATGCCTCTCTCTTAACCTAGAATCTAATAGAGTGTAAAACCTTGTAAGTGTGTGTTGTGGGTTGAATTGGTGCTTAAAGAACTTGTGTGATTGAATCTTGATACAATCTAAGGTAAGAATTCCTTTAATTTGATATTGCTTTCATGGTTTCCAGACTAAAAACTCCTAAATAATTGTGGGTCAATTGTAGCACCAAAATTAAATGATTGACTCAAATTTCTTGAGGTTTTTAACTCTCTAAAGATAGTTAGGTTATGGGTTGGTCTTGGAAACTTCTTTCCAAGGGTGAAACCCAATTGGGATTTGGTGTCCATTTGAAACCCATGGAACAATGGTGCCATAATGGGTATTGTCATTCTTATTTTAATGCTTAAATTATATTGTTGATATCATCGCTTATGGAAAAGAAAGCTTCACAGAAAGGAAAGGAAAAGTTCATTAGATCGTGAGTTACTTAGATTCAAGGTAGGTTAGGCTTACCCGTAGACTAGATTGAGATTTTTTGTAGTGTAATTATTGATATCTTGTGAGATTTGGCGGGGAACATAGATGATAATTGATTAAATATTGATCTTGGGATTTATTGACTTCTATAGGCTATTAATCGGTAAGGCATGATATTTGACCCTTAGTCTAGGACCTTGGTTAGCTTATTTATGGTCTCATGACTAGTGTAAGAGCACTATAGTTGTTCTAAGTAGACATGAATGGTATTCTTCTCTATCCTTAGGAGTGTATTGACCTATATGATGCCTATATAGGAGATGACCTTGGTGTTGGATTGACTTAGGAAGGATTCTTGAAGAAACTTTCCGTATAGACCTAGAAAGGATTGGTAAGACTTTATGGTGAGGTATAGATGACCTAGCTTGATTCGAGGTAGAAACTAGACTTGTGTTAGTAAGCTTGGCATTCTCGGGATTTAGAAGTAGGACTTAACCCACCTTAATCTTGAACTAAGTAAATATTTAGCGACCTAGATACGTGGTGATTTTCTAAACTATTTGAACATAGTAATTTTGATGGTTGAACTCAATTATCGGATTATCTTGTGATCATGACTTGAATAATAATGTTAAGTGATTATTGTGCATATCTTGTAAATACTCATGCTCTTGGTTATGCTTATATTACGTGTGAGACTTATAAGTAAGGTGAAATGGAAAGTGTTATCCTACATCTCTACTTTCTTATATTGTGAACCTTTGTGTATGTTTATTGGTTCGGCTATGCATATAGATGTATGTTGTTGTATTGGGAGACTTGTGATGTTATGATGATGCTCGGTGAATCCAAAGGAATATGTTTACATTATGATGATGCCCTGTGAATTTAGAGGAATATGTTGATATTATGATGATGCCTGATGAATTCAGAGGAATATGTGATATTAAGATGATGCCCGGTGAATTCGGAGGAATATGTGATATTATGATGATGCCCGATGAATACGGAGGAATATGTTGATATTGTGATAATGCCTAGTGAATTCGGAGGAATATGTTGGTATTATGATAATTCCCGTTGAATTAGAAGGAATACATTGATGATATGGTGATGCCTGGTAAATATGGAAGAGGTAAGAACGTTATGATGTCGTATGGGGCAAATTAACTTATATGCATTAATATTTGTACGGTTACGCCGTGTGGGGCCAACTGCCTATGTGCTTGAATTATAAGGTCTCTCTTGGTAAATTTCTAATCATTCCTTGTTCCTAATCATTACATAAGAGGTGTGACCCTTGTTGATGCTAAGTTAGCAACCAGGGGAAATCTATGTCTAATACTGAGTTAAGGCCTAGTGTTATGTGTAATCTTGCATAAAATCAAGGGCTAACCTAATATATCTTCTTGACTTGAATAAGAGGTTATGTTATGAATTCTTGCCTAGTAAAGTGTCTTATATGACAACTAGTTACTTCTAAAATATATGATTACTATTTGAAGGATAGAAACCTAGTAAACTAGTTGGTGGATTTTACTTGCTTAAAATATGAAAACTAGTGCTTAAGGTTGGGGCACGCTTAGTAATGATGGACCTAGTATTGCATGATGGTTAATTAGATTATCTCCCAATATGTGAAATTGAGATGGCTTAATTGGTAACTTATATCATGAAGATGCTAGCCAAAGAATGGCCTTATGATAGATGAATAACCTATAATATGAGTAGCTTGTAGCCCCCCCCCCCCCCTCCCCCAATTTTATGACTAGTAATTATAGGACTTGTAATATATTAATTTATGAAAAATAAGGTTAAATAGTATGGACTTTGCGGTGTTTATCAATGACTATAGAATTAGTGACTATATATCTATGCCATGACAATATTAATTCATTTATGTTAAACTATGGTATGGGTATTTGAAGGTGGATTTCGGTAATGAACCATGGCGGGGTTTATCTACCCGCGGTTTCGATCAATGGATGGAGTAGTTGTGCCTTATTGTAATATGGGTTGTATTATTTTGGTGTACTCTCCGGTGGTATGGGACACCATGGCGGGTTCTTGTTTGATATTATTGTGTGTACTTTCCGGTGGTATGGGACGCCATGATGAGTTCTTTGTTGTGCTCTCTTTTGTGTACTTCTCGGCAGGATGGGACGTCGTGCTAAGTTCTTGTGCTTTATGTTCTAAGGATGGTCGATGATAATTATGGCGAGTAGATGCTTGCTATTTTGTACATGGCTTTATGCTTCCAAAAAGATACTCAGTTGTTATGGTATTTATAGAGTATATTGAGATAGTATGTCATGTTATTGCTTTAGTAGTATAAATGTTGTTACAGTGGTATCAAGCTGATTCAAGAGATATATTTGTAATCCAGTAGAAATAGCAAGAGTTTTAAAATCTTTCAACAAATAAGCCATCTGTTGAAATATATTGGTTATCTGTTGGGTTTGTGGCATGAGTTGTTTTGTGTTATTCCAAAGAGATTCCTCATTTGTTGCAATAAATTACTCCTATTTTGCAACAGATAACGTGCCTGTTGTAATAGATAACTAGTCTGATGCAACAGATAACTAGTCTGTTGCAACAAATAATTCATTTGTTGCAACAGATAACTCGTTTATTGCAACAAATGACCCATCTGTTCGATTCATGTTATAGGCACTATATAGAACCATAAACATGAATCCAACATATGAGTCTTCCGTTGCAACAAATGACTCTTCTGTCGCAACAGATGAGTGATTCTTTTAAACAGATGGCTCTTATGTTGGATTCATTAATGGGTTCTATCCATTATTGAAAAAACGGCAGTAACAGTGTACCCAGATGACAAATTACACTAAAAATCATAATTTTACTTACCAAAGTCACCTATGAAGTAATGCCAAAGTGATGTACGCAATAAAATTTGACCTAAAAAATTGTTCAAGTAGCAGTAGTAGCGGTAAAAACAACATCAATGGTCGACAAGAAGAAGAGGAAGATGACAATGAAGTAGAAGATGATGAATAAAGAAGCAGCTATAGTGAACAACAAAAATCGTGAAGAGAGAGAAACAACAACGGATGAAAAGAGAGAGAAATGCACCTTCCCCCCCCCCCCCATTTCCTGTTATATTAACTAACATTTTGATCTAAGTGTAAATTTAAAAACTTGTGGGCTATTTTCAAACTTTTCCAACTTTCTTAATCCATAATAAAGTAATTGTCACCCTCACTCAATTATTAAGACTTGAGTCACCTACATTCCATTTTCAAACTCTTTTGTCACTTTTGACTAAATGCCCCCAAATGCTTACTATGTAAATAACAAATGTTACACATAAAAATATCTAATGAAAATATTATTAATAATAAAAATAAATATATACTCTACCTTAAGTTGATGGAAAAGTCAAATATTTATGAAATAAATATTATTCTAAAATGTATATTTCTTTTAAAATATTTTGGTCCTCTTTATATTATTAATTTTATTAATAATACATATATGTTCAACTTAAATTATTGAAAAAATTTATCTATTTATGTAAAATAAATATTATCCTAAATATTATGACTTTTATTAATGTTGAATTATTGTTATTTAAATTGAAATATAAAAATTATATGAATTTAAAATGATTTATATGGATTTGAATATTGCGTTTAAAAGGTTTTAAAATAAAATATTCAAAATCAAAAAATCTATCTAGTCTATCCATATAGAATTGGAGAAGCAAAACAATATTGTGATGAAAAGCATTAATTACCATAAAATTTAAGTTTGAAAATCATGTAAATGAGATATTTTTTAGAAAAGAATGTCAATTTAATTTTTATTTTTAGTATCAATGGCGTCAATTCAAATTCATACTATGATGTCCTATTATGGTGGAACTATACTTTCACAGTATTTGTTTATTTCAATTTGAATTTCAAAATAAAGATATGAATTTTAAGTTATAATTTTTTTATTTGAATTAAAATATAAAATTATATCAATTTAATATGAATTATATCAATTAAAATTTCAAGTTTAAAATAGATATCTAAAATAAGTAAAATAAATTTTCAATGTTAGAAATGATATTTAATTTGCCCAAATCGAGAAGAAGTGAAATAACATTATAATGGCAAGCGTCGGCACCATAAAATTTAGTTTGGGCAATAATTTACTATAGAACTTTAAAAATAATATCAATTTAATTTTTATTTGCATTATCAAAAATATGAATTCAAATTCAATTTTAAGGTCTCCTATTATGATGGAACCGTATTCTACAACATAGATTATTTCAACTTGATTTTTTAAAGAAAAAGACGAAAATTTATATAATTTTTTTTGTTTGAATTAACATATAAACTTATATGAATTTAATATGAATATATGAATTATATATAAGGTTTACAAGAGAAATCCAAAATTAAAATAAAATTGTCAATAGTAGAAATTCTATTTAACATGTACATTTAGAATAGGAGAAGTGAATAATATTATAATTGCAAGTGTCATCATCATAAAGTTTAAGTTTGGTTATTATTTTATTATATAACTTTCAAAAAAATGTTAATTTATATTTTTAAATTAACAAAATGAATTCATAGTAAAGCATCCAATTATAGTAGAATCGTACTTCCACAACAAATGATTAACATAGATAGGAATCCATATTTAATAATATTTTTGCAATTTTTCATAAAGAATCAATCATACATCTTTTTCAAAAAAAAAAAAAATTAATGTCAAAAAAATAACATGTTATAATAAGACATACGGGCTTGATAAGTTTAAGAGGTTACTTGACAAAGTTAGAGGTTATAAGTATACGTATATATAAATATGGTTGAAGATCACCTTTTTTTCTTTTTTGTATTTTAATCTTTTTATTTTAAATTTAATTCTCTCTCTCTCTCTCTCTCTCTCTCTCTCTCTCTCTCTATATATATATATATATATATATATATATATATATATATATATACATACATACATACTTACAAGTAAAATTGTATAAAATTATATCAAGTCAAATAATCAACATCTATAATTTACACTGAATTAATAAAAACGTTGTCTCAATAAATAATATTTGTGTCAAATAATAATTCTGAAAAGACTTGTCCAGGATAAAGTTGAATAGAAGTATTGTTAAAATTTGATATGATTAGTCAATTGAAATAAATATAATTAGATATTTACTTAAGTTAAATTTAGGAATTAAAAATTTTAAAATTAAATTGAATGGTTAATTCGTCCGATCACAATAATCGATAAATATATTATTTAAATGCATTTAGTTTGAACCAAATAATAATTCTGGAAGTACTTGATTAGGTTGTGAGCTCAGTAAAGTTATGTTTAAGCTCAATTTAATTAACTAATTAAAATTAGTTGGATATTATCACCTATTACTGAAATTATATTTGAAATTCGCAAGTAGACATGGGTATTACTAAATTGAATTGAGCAATTAATATCTCTAATTACTCTAGATTAGTATTGCTATAGCATCAACTCGTGATAAAAAAAAACTATCTATAAAATTTAATCACAATAATATATTTGTGGCTAAATCATTTCATCATGACAAATATTGCTATAATAAATTTCAGCATGTGACAAAAATTAATAATTAGCTACAAGATTTTACTGAGCGAAAATTCTATATCTATATAGTTTGATTATTGTAATAATTTTTCATAACTTGAAGGACCAATATTTTATTTTAAATAATTGTTATAGCTGAAAAGTTACTATTACTACAATAAATTTTAGCCTGTGATAAAAGATAATAATTAGCTACAAAATTTTATTAAAGCAAAAACTCGTGGCTATATTATTTAATTATTGCCACAACTTTTTTGCCACAAAATTATTTAGCTACAATATTTAATTTAAATAGTTTATTGTGACTAAAAGATTACTATTGCCACAATTTTTTACAATTTGAAGCAAAAAAAAAAAAATTAAGCTATAATATTTTGCTTCAAATAATCTATCATGGCTAAAAAATTACTATTGCTACAATAATTTTTATCGCATGGAAAAAACTTATGATCAGCTATAAAAATTTTATTGTAGCAATAAAATTGTAGCTATTGAGTTAATTATTGTCACGAATGTTAGTAATTGTAGAAAAAATAAAAAATAAAAAGTAGCTTTGTCAATTTGATATTTGTAACTAAGAAATTTTATGAATTTATAAATAGCTACTTAAATTGATTTTTGGTGGCTACTATTTCATAATAGCTACGATTTTTGAATTCATAGCTTAAATTTCATAGCTATAGATACGTGTTGTTGTAATTATATAAATAAATGTTTTATCAAATTTTGTAAGTTATACATGTTTATCAAATTTTTTATTGTCTGTTATATCTCAACTGATCTTTTTCAAGATCGAAAAAAATAAATTTAATTTGAGCCTCAAAATTTTAATTATGTCACCTAAATTAAGAAAAGAAATAATTTAAAAATTATAAATTACTATACATAAGCTTCGATTTATAGAAATATTCATTTGGAAAAAACTAAAAATCAGTTATGGTAGATTATTTTCTTACTTGCTCACGTTAAAAAATTTCTTATTTTTTCAATGTAATTATTTTCTGGGAAAATAGTTTGAAATATATCTAAATTTTGACGAAAATTCTTGTAACACAGATGAACTTTGTGGGGGTCCCAGGACCCCCCCCCCCCCCCGACTATTTATTAGAGTATTTTACTGATATTTATCTGCACTAAACTCTTTTATTTATTTATTATCTTATAAACGTCACTAAAATACACAAATAAATAGTTTAGGAGGGTCACCCGCAAAATTCAGCAATGTTACAACAAATTTCATCAAAGTTTGAATATATTTTAGACCCTTTTTCCTCATTTTTTCATCTAATTTTTTCCATATATTATTAAGTCATGATAAGGGAAAATACCTTATGTATAATATAATCAATTTTAAGTTTAAAAATTCTTATTTTTTTTTACAATGAATATAAATAATAATAAGTATTTGAGGAACAAAAAGTAGACTCCTACTCAAAAGAAAAACTTTCTCCCAATAAGAATAGGAAAAAGCTACGACACAAACTAATCTTAGCGTTGTAACTTCTCTTGTAATAATAGTTATTAAACTCTAACATTCATCATCCACCTATATACATTTACATGAAAAAAAAATTTAAAGCTCCATCGAACATTATTCATCTATCAACTATATTAAGCAGAAAAAAAAAAAAGCATATAGCAACAAAACAAACAAACAATATGAAAATCGAGATTACAACAATAGATTAAACCTCACTTTTATAAAAAAAATTCTTTAAAGCCCGATCAAACATTTATACACCACATGTATTAAGCAGAAATAAAAAAACAGATAGCAACAAAATAGACAAACAATATGATAATCAAGATATCATAATAATACGATTAAATCTCACCTTTATACAAAAATTATTTATAGTTCAATCGAACATTCATCTACCATTTGTATTAAGTAGAAACAACAACATATACCAACAAAGCAAAGACTACTACAAAATAATATGATAATCAAGATATTTAAACAAATTAAACCTGATTTTTACGTAAAAATCCCTTAAAGTCCAATTGAATATTTATCTACCATCTATAGTAACAGAAAAATAACAGATAGAAACAGAGTTTTTAGCTATAAATTCCCTCATATTGCTATATATAAAAAAACCTATATGGTAATATATTAGAATTACCTTCTTTTTACCATTATACCATGTCCAATTCTTCAATGTGGATCAATTGCGTCTTTTTATAGGAGTACTTAATTAGATTATATTCTCCTACACGAATTCATCTGCAATGCACATTGACGGTGAATCATAGTCCTATTATTTTTTTGTTCGTACTTTTCAGTTTTCACATACTGCAGTCTCTGTCTCTTCAAAATTAAGCTTGAATTTATATGAGATTATGACAAATCATTGGGAAAATCTAATACTATTAATTTTCTATATGTTTATCCCTTACTATATACTTTAGGATTCTTTAAATTTAAAATCAAAAAATATAATAACAGAATAATTATTCTAACCTAAAACGTACTCCTAAATTTATACATTAATAGTGAAGATTCCTACGAAAGTTGAAAGTTCAAATATGAAAATTTAGAAAAGTAAAATATTTATTGATTTCATATTTTCATATATAAAATATTAATTGATTTCAACTTCTTACATAAATATCATGTAGCGAAAAAAAAATCTTTTTTTTTATTATTATGTAAAAGATTACTACTATTATATTAGATATTTTCAATAAGAAAACGTTACAGGACCAAAAACAAAAGCTTTTCTTTTTTGGAAAAGTCAACCGACCTTTTCTTTTGAAAAAAATCACGTTGATAATAAAACACCCAACAAAATATTACCATAAATTTAGAAATTTAAGTATAAGTAGAAAATCCTCATCATTTAATATTTTATATATTTAATAAAGTTAATATTTATATTATAAATTAAAGAAAAGGGCTTAAAAGACGATTTTGTCTATTACAGAGTATTTTAATAAAGGGCAAAAAGTTTAAATCACTTTTCTAAAGGTCTTCACACTTTTAATATATAAAAGGCAAAAAGTTTAAATCACTTTTCTAAAGGTCTTCACACTTTTAATATTATATATATATATATATATAAATAAAAGTGAATATGACCAAATTTAGTAGTCCTCACAATGAGTATAATAATATAAAATTTTTTGTGCTGGTACAAAATTGCTATAGGTGGCCTATTCTCATTTTGCAGTACTTTTCTTTTTAATTCATTTCTAAGTGGACATTTCTAATTGGTGTATCCTATTAATATTTTACATGGTTTTTGTTTTGTTTTCTTGTTCCTTCGCCATTTACATTCATATCCTACTACAATTCTTATTTAGTCCATTTCTTTATAGATGTTTTTTTTTAGTTGTGATTTTGTTCCTAAATATATTACATTTAAATTTTTAACAAAATTTAATTAAGAGTGAGCTGGTAAAGTAATTTTTTATTTTTTAGAAGTGAAAAGTTTATTAAAGGGTGTGCCCAAACCAAAAGGAGCACTTGTTTAGGAATGGTTGAAGTATTTCTTTTTTATTAAAAATGTATTTTAGTGAACTAATTTTATCAATGATGCTTTAAAATTGTAAATTTAATTACAATTACTTATATATTTATTTAATACTAAGAATAATATGGATAAAAAAAGCACTATAATACTCGCTTAATTTGTTAAAATGGACCAGCGGAATGAAACATCTAGTTTTGATATGAAGGAACATCTACAAAAGTATTTTGTTGAATCAAGTCTTTTAATTATATAAATTAAATTCTATCATTACAAAAGTATTTTGTTGAATCAAATCTTTTAATTATTTAAATTAAATTCTATCATTATTTATAAGTTAACTTTATTGATGTTATCCTACAAAAATTTACAGTATTAAATATTTATTATATTACTTTGAATATAGATTTTTTTTTTTTTGTAATAAATGAGTTAATTAATATAAGTTTAATTAGAAAAAACTTAATGAAAAAGAATTGAGAAAAAAATAGTGAAGTTGATTCAACATAAGATAAAACTGGATTTGGATCATTAAAGATTTTAATCTTCAAAACTACCACTAAAAAAAAGGGAAATAGTGTTGATGCATGCATGTGTTTGAAACTAAAACAAAAATCTAAAATAAACTCTGGGAAAAAAATATTCTTTCAATTTACCCAAAAAATAAATAATTTGATTAATATTAGAAATATTGAGATATGTTCGAACTAAATAAAATCAATAAGTCGATTAATTTCTTTATAAAATCATTAAAAAATTATTGACCCAAAAATTCAATAATAATAAAGCAATAGCATTTTTTTGCACCATCTCTACGGGCTCTACCCATACAAGAATTATATTTTACTTGTAATATAATAATAATAATAATAATAATAATAATAATAATAATAATAATAATAATAAAAGTCTTACTAATCTAAATAACTAAAAACAAAGGAAGACATTAGAACTCGAAAAAAAACAACATAAAATTTTAATGAGTGAATAAAAGAACAATACTGCAGATCAAAAAAATATATTAGCTTTATTTATTTTTGTCTACACATAATTTGGCTACAAAGTAAGACGAACAACATCAAAATTGAGAGCAATAGACACAAAGTACATATATAAGGAATTAGGACGTCTTTTAAGAAACTATAAACTCTCCATCATTGTTCATGTAATTTAGAAACTTAGTCTAAAATAAGCTCAAAGGTGAACTTGACCTTTTGCTTGATCAGGATCAGTAATTTCGTGCACCGATATATCTACCAAAGCCCTGATAATAACATACTCATTCTAGAATTAAAAAATAAGTTCAAGTATAACTAATAGCAATGTAATCGATTTAAGCAATTAACATACCTTCTTTCCATTGTTAGAAATAGATTTGTCATCTCTTTCTAGTTTCTCTTTCAAATCCTCTGCATGTAAATACGAATATACGTTTAATATACATCACAATCTTTCTAATACACACATATGATGAAATTTTAATTGATTTGAAATTCTAAACTATTTGGTACAACGTGCAATTAAAACTTTCACATGTATTTTCACAAAGTGGATTTGGTAGAGAAGTTGGTTCTAGTAAAGACCCTTGATTAATGGCTCAATTGATCAAAGTTCAAACGCCATAACTGCAAAGAAGATACACAAAACACAATAACTAAAATATGTATAACATCCATAGAAAGAAAAAACCTAAGCAGTGAATTATAACCTCACATCAAACTTCAACCAACGTTTTGTCATACTCCAAACTAAAAAGAATAACTGCTACAACTAAGTTTAAGAAACAATTCGACGAAAACATGATCAAGAATAAAAAATAAGAAATTTGATAAAATTTTATCAATGTAATGACTTAAGAACAGAATAATTAAATTAATAAATTGAACCCAATATATACCATAAGAATTAACATAAAAGAAGAGTATGCTGCAACAAAACAAATCATTACAAACTATAAGGCATAAATAAATCACGTTACAAAATATAAATAAACTTTTAAAAAAAATCAATTAGCTATAACAAATAAATCTGAAGCATAAAAATTTTTTATATAGCAACTGTTTAGTATCCTAATTCACATGAAAAATTAAAAATTCTTCAAAATTGAATTTAAGGCAAAATTATACTGGAGTTTAATTGAGACGAAGTAAATCAATTACTAATTGATTAATTGAATAGAGAGAAAGAAAGACAAAGTGAAGAATATATAGAAATTGAGTTAAGCTGAGTTTCCTATAATGTCACGGTTTCTATTTGAGTCCTATAGTTTAATAAGGAAAGGTTTTAGAATAAGTAGTTGATTAATTTTTAATTTTTAAATATTAAAACACAATGAAAAGATGATTTTGTCTAAAGTATAAACTTTTAATGAAGGGTAAAAAGTTCAAACAATATTTCTAAGGCCCTTCACACTTTTAATATATTATAGATTAATGAGATAAATTGATGTGAAAATCAGTTAATATTTATAGATGTTTTAACAATAAATATATTTAAAAATTTATAATTAAATTTAGCTAATAATAGGTCAACATGATTCCTAAAATTACACCTTATGAATTAATATTTACATAAATTAAAATAATAATACTTTAAATATAAATAAATAAATTTATTATTTTAATTAATAATTATTGTGCTTTGAAATCTATGAGAATACAAATAATCAATCAACTGATTTTATGTAATCTATTGTGATCTTATTAAATTTTTAAAACTAGTATTGCTACATGATGAAAGTTTTTGTGTAAGAGTGATTTTTATAATAAAATTAATTATATTAAATTAGGTAACAATAATTTGCTATAATCAAATTGATTATATTATATTGAGGTAAAATTCGTTAATAGTGATAACTATTATAATAGTAAATAAATTCTAAATTTGAAACTGAATTCAGCTAATAATAGAATAGGATAATTTCTAACATTAAGTCACTTGAATTATAGTGTACATGCATTCAACTAATAATATTTAAAAATTATATAAATTTAATCTACGATTTTAATTAATAACAATTTTGATTTGAAGTCAATAAGAATGAAACTAATCAATTAGATGATTTTTCTGCAATCAATTGTGATCTTATTATAATTTTTGAAATTAGAATTAATATTCAAGAAAAGTTTTTTGTGAAAAAATTATATTATGATTAAAATCAATTAAGATTGACTCATATTTTCACAATAAAATATTTCAGAAAACTTCCTAAAAACATATCACTTGATTTTGATGAAAGCATATTTTAAGTATTAAGTAAATCTATTTATTGAAAAGATTTTTATAATTAAAGGCAGTCATTAATTTTTATATTTTAGTTCTGGTAAAATAAGAGAGATTTAAAGGAAAGACTTTAGGTGAAATTACAAATAAGATGAAGAGGAAACAATAAAAGAATTATTTATAAATTTTCTCTAGAAATTCTGTCAGCTCACGTTAGTTAATGTACGCCGAGCTTGACAGCCATGGCTAGAGGGCGAGGTCGAGGACGGGGGCGAGGCCGAGGTCGAGGAAGGCCCCCAATAAAACAATTGCTTTATTTGGTAGTTTTGTTGCTACTAGACAACAAATCCCACTAGAACTGACTTGATAACACCACCACCAGAAATCGAGACTAAGGAGCAACAAAGGGTAGACGAAAGGAATGGCACCAATACAACAACAAAGAAACTTCAATTAAGTGACACTCCCCCTTCCTATAGTAAAGTTGATGAATTTGGTGCTTCCTCAAGTATTCAATATACCAGCCCTAATGGAAGGATGAATCGAGATGATAAGCATCAAAACAATGAAATAAAAATATCAGATCTCACAAAGGAGGAACGCAAGAGAAAAGAGAAGGGGAAAGCTCTAGCTGGACCATGGGTAAATCTTTTTGAAAAGAACAAATTTGTGGCAAATGGTATGCCTCTGAATTATATAGCCCCAATAATTGAGAATGACAAATGTATAGCTGAATTAGATGAGACTGAGGTAGCTAAGGAAACCCAAAAGTGGAAGTGTGCACTAATTGGTTATGTAATTGGGACAAACCCTGAGTATAATGTGATGATGCAATATATCAACAAAAATTAGAAGAAAATATCCCAACTAGAGTTATATATGCATAAATAAGGATATTTCATTATTAGATTTAACACACTACATGATTTACATGAAGTATTATGTTCAGGTCCATACACTATTAATAATCATCCTATCATCCGCAAACAGTGGTCAACTCAGTTTGATTTTAATGAAGAATACCCTACTAAGATACCTCTATGGGTGAACTTCCCCAAACTTTTAATGAATTGTTGGAGTTATGATTCACTGAGTCGGAGTGCTAGCTCAATAGGCACCCTTATGTATGCTGATGAGTGCACAACTAAGCAAACTCGTGTGTCATATGCTCAAATTCTAACTGAGATCAACATTACTCAAACACTGCCCAATGCAATCACAATGAGAGCTCATGATGGTTATGTCTTCTAAAAAATAGTCATGTATGACTGAAAGCTTATGTTCTGACAAAAATGCCAGATTATTGGGCATACATGTTATAAGGAACCCCCACCAATGCCTAGGCATAATAAAGAAATGCCTAAAAGAGTGATCCCAACTTGACAATACAAGGGCCCAATTATAGACCAAACCAAGAGGGAAGAGAAGTTAGAGGAAAAATAACCAGAGCCACTGGAGCAAGCCACAATGAAAGGCGAAAAAATAATTCCAACACTGGAGACTGCAACTACCAGTTCATCATAACCTGCTCAACCTATAACCAAGAAGCTAGTTTTCAACCAGTAACTGTGAAAAAAAGAAGTATAGTCCCTAAGGAAAATAGCCTGGATAGGAGTATGCATAATATTGCCTTTAGAAATAAATTTTCTAGTATTTAGAATGACTTGGTGAAGTGAGTCTGGCCCCTCCTGATAGAGGGAAAATACTTAACACCTTATGACATGGTTATTTTAGAATATCAGGGGTGTGAATAAGAGGTATAAGCATAAAGAAGTTATAAATCTATTGAGGATAAAAATATTGACTTAGTAGGTTTGATAGAAACTAGAGTTAAAGTTCACAAAGCCTCTCAAATTAGTTCTAATATGCACTATCCTGGGGAGAAGCTGCACAACTACAACACTGCTGAAAATGGTCGAATTTGGATAATGTGGGACACTAGGTGCTACCATGTTACTTTGCTGAAAGAAGAAATGCAACTAATGCATTGCCAAGTCAGGAATTTAAATGATGGGGAAGTCCATTTAATTACTATTATATATGGATGCAATACTGCTACCTTGAGACTGATGCTGTGGGATCAATTAAGAGTGGTGTCACAAGGTAACCAACTACCATGGATGATCAATGGTGACTTCAATGATTTGTTGTACCCTCAAGATAGGTGTGCAGGAATCCAGTGCAATATAATGAATTAAAAGATTTTGTTGAGTGCATGCATGATTGTGCACTGTATGAGATACAATGAAGAGGAGATTATTATACATGGTACAACAGACAGCTGGATCAGACCGAATCATAAATAGAATAAATAGAAATCTGGGTAATAGTGCTTGGATACAACAATGGGGACACGTGAAATTCGATTATGAAACCCCATATATCTCAGATCATTCACTAATGTTTATCTACCTTACAAGATCACTCTGAGCATCAAGGTTCCTTTCAAGTTTTTTTAATGTATGGGTAGACCACAAAGATTTTCTCCACATTGTTGAAGGTAATTGGCAAGGTGTAAAGAGCCTTGACTCTAGAAAAAATTTATGGATGAAACTCAAAGCTCTCCAGACTGATTTGAAAGCCCTCAACAATCAGGAATTCAAAGCTACAACTGAGAGAATAAAACAAGCAATAATTGATCTCCACATCATACAAGAGAATATGCTACAAATCCTAATTGATACCTTAGAATCTTAAGAGAAAATAGCCTTTTTAAACCCTTAAAAAATTATCTAAAGTGGAGGAGAGTATTATGAAGAAGAAATCCAGAGCTCAATGGATCAAACTTGGAGATTATAATACAAAATACTTCTTAGCAGTTGTCAAAGACAGAACCCAGAGAAAGAATATCACTAAACTCACTAGCTTGGATAGTAACATATTAAATGACCCTAAGGAAATCAAAGAGGAAATTATCTCCTTCTATAAGGGTCTCATAAGGTCAGCAACGAACTCCTTACCTGTTGTAGATATCCCAGTTATGTAGAAAGTCCACAAGTTACAACAGAGTAAAAAAAATCCTACTGTGTGAGCCTGTGAGTGAAGCAGAAATCCTTAAAAGTCTAAAAGTAATAGGAGATGACAAAGCATCTGGATTAGATGGAAACAATGCAGTGCTCTCTAAGAGAACTTAGCAAATTATCAAGCATGACGTCATATCTACTGTGAAGCACGTCATTGACACTGGTAAGCTGCATAAGCCACTTAATTGTGCAGTACTCACTCTAGTTCCAAAAATTCAAGCTCCTGCCACAGTCAAAGGCTATCGACACATTGCATGTTGCTCTATTGTGTATAAAATGATTATTAAGATCTCAACAATTAGGATCCAGAATATCATACCAACTCTCATTAATGAAGCTCAATATGGGTTTATATGGGTAGAAAGATAGAGGATAGTATTATCATGACACATGAACTTATCAAGGGCTACAACATAAAGCATATTTCCCCTAGAGTTATGATTAAAGTGGATCTATAAAAGGCATATGATTCTGTTGAGTGGATATATCTGTACCAAATCTTAGTTATCATGGGATTCCTTGATAAATTTGTCAACTGGATTATGACTTGTGTAAGAACAGTTTTCTACAATATTATGATCAATGATAAACCTGGAGAACCTTTTCTAGCAGCTGAAGGATTAAGATAGGGTGACCTCATGTCACCCTTCTTATTTTCCTTAACAATGGACCTGAGCAAAACATTATCCCAACTGAAAATAGATAAAGACTTTCACTATCACCCAAGATGCGCCAAGCTAGGCATCACCTACTTATGCTTCACAGATGATCTTCCAATATTTGCTAAGGGTGAAGTCCAAACAGTGTATGCAGTGCAAGAAGCTTTCAAGAAGTTTACTCAAGCTTCTGGGCTACAAGCAAACCTTGGGAAGATCTCTGTGTAATTTGGTGGAATGGCCTAACAACAACAAGATCAGATCCTGCAACTATTAAGCTACTCTAAAGCTGAGCTCCCTTTTAAGTACCTTGTCATGCCATTATCTACTAAGAAGATGTCATTGGTGAAATGGAGCCCATTGATAGACAAAATTCTTGTGAGAATTTCATTTTGGATAGAAAAATACCTATCATATGCAGGAAGGCTTCAATTAATTCAATTTGTTTTGACTGGAATCAAATTATACTGGGCTCAACTATTTACTATCCCAACCAATGTGCTAAAAGTTATAGAAAGTCACTATAGAAGCTATTTGTGGTCTGGAGTCAATGTTGTTACAAAAAAAGCCTTGGTTTCTTGGGATAAAATGTGTGCACCAAAGAGTGTAGGAGGTCTAAACATTATCAACATAGCGAAGCAGAATAAAGTTGTAATGACTAAGTTATGTTGGGACCTGCCAGCCAAGAAAGGCACATTATGGATCAAATGGGTTCATGCATACTACATCAAAGGAGTTTTTTTTCAAAAGGCTACTACTCTAAAACAAGCAGCATGGTTGATCAGGAAAAATTTTGACACCAGAGGAACTCTCCTAGCAACCTAAGGGAGCTTAGATCCTGAGAAGAAGATTGTAAGACAAATATATCACTAGTTACTAGGAAATGGAGAAAGCATAAGCTGGAAGGGGTTGATGTTTCAAAATTATGCCATACCAAAAGTCATCTTTACCTTGTGGCAACATATACAAGGAAGGCTATTAACCATAGACAAGTTAGCTAAATGGGGCATTGAAGTTGACTAAAAATGTGTATTATATCAACATGAAAATAAAACAAACCATCATTTATTCAACACATATAGTAACATCAAGGATATTTGGAACAACATACTAGCATGGCTACAGATGGCAGAACCAGTATTGACAACTTGGAATATGCAATTGGAGTAGACCACCCGACAGGCAAAGAAAAAACAAGTCAAGCTCTCTTATTCAAAATGGCATACACTGAATTTATATATTATATATGAATGGAATGCAATCAATGAGTATTTGAGGAAAAGAGGAGAATTGTTAAGCAAGTGATAAGAGAACCTAGATTGAAAGTGATAATTGATAGACTTGTAGTATGCCTGTCGACAATGGCGAATTGGCAAACTGAGAAGTAGTTGGTTGAGTTATAAACCTTCTACATTTTTGTAATTTCTACTTGGTGATTAATAAAATGTTAGTTACCAAAAAAAAATTATTTAAAAATTTATTTAGCTTCTCTTTTTCTTTTATTGATATTCTTTATTTTAATTAAATAAAATAAGGTAATGAAATATAAGGTAAACCCAAGTGCCACATTGAAAAAAAATATTAATTGATATTCTTTAATAATTATCCAAGTTACAAGGGGGTTCGGGCCACAGGTGACAAAAGAGTTTTAAAATGAGGTGTAGGTGACACAAGTCTTAATTATTAGTTGGAGGTGACAATTACTTTATTATGGATTAAGAAAGTTGGGGAAGTTTGAAAATAACCCACAAGTTTTTAAATTTATACTTTGATCCCAATGTTTACCTAAAATAACGGGAAATGGAGGGAAAAAGGCATCTATCTCTCTCTTCTCATCCATTGTTGTTTTCTCTCTCTTAGCAATTTTTGTTGTTCCTTATTTCTGCTACTTTATTCATCATCTTCTGCTTCATTATCATCATCTTCTACTTCATTATCATCTTCATCTTCTTCTTGTCGACCATTTTTTATATTGTTGTTATTGTTGGTACAGCGCTACTGCTACAATCTGACCAATTTCTTAGGTCAAATTTTGTTTACTACATCACTTTCCACTTTGGCATTACTTCATAGGTGACTTTGGTAAGTAAAATTATGATTTTTATTTGTCTTTATCATCTGGGTACACTTCTGTTTTTCCAACAATGGATAGAACTCTAATCATGAATCCAGCATAAGTGTCTAAAATTTAAACAGATCAATTATCTGGTACGTCTGATGAGTAATCTGTTGCATCAGAAGATTTATTTGTTGCATCAGACTGTTTATCTATTGCATCAGAATATTTATCTATTGCATCAGACGTATTATCTATTGCATCAGACGTATTATCTGTTGTATCAGGATATTTATTTGTTGCACCAGACTAATTATCTATTGCAACTAATCTGTTTGGAACACACAAATCAGCCCCTGCCACAAACTCAATAGATAACCAATATGTTTCAACTCTTATTATTTCTACTGGATTCAAAATTATTCCTTATATCCAATTACCCATCTCAAATTTCCTAATTCGATTTCTCATTTTACTTGTCTTTTTCATTAATCAAGAAAAGATTAAAAAAAATCCACGTTTTACCCTTTGCATTAATCACGTTTTCTTCAAACTAAAATGGAAACATCATTTAATAGGGGGACTATACGCTGACCTATGTTAAAAGCTTTCTTCTCTTATGAAATTTTGATTGAATAGCAAACAATAGTTATTTTAAACACGTCTACTGTCCCACCAACTGATCAGTGGGTTATGATAAACTAGACATTTTATTAATTATTTTTCTTAATTAATGTGGCATCTCAATTTGGGACGAATAATTTAAGACAGAGGGAGTACGAATTAAAACGTTAGAGCCAAGCAACAAACTAGTCATATGTTAAAACAAATTATTTATCTGTTGCATCAGACTTTTTATCTATTGCAATATGAGTAATCTGTTTTGAACAACATATCAGCCCCTGCCACAAAGCCAACAGATAAATCTTGCTATTGCTATTGGATTCTAAACTATTCCTTTTTATGTCGAATCATCGTCATATTTGTTGAGAAGATGATAAACAGAATGAAAATTACGTATGGATTAAAACGTCAAAGATCAAACATAATTTTTTTATTAAACAAAAACAAATAAAAATACATATAATAAACTAAAAGAAAAATAATAATCTAATTATTATTATTATCATCATCATCATTGTCAGTCGGCTAATCTTCAACCAAAAGTAGCAAGGCCCTCCTCAGACTGCATATCTCGCGGAGCGTTCTTGCTCTAACTCCTCCCAGTTCCCATTGTAGGTCACGAACTTAATTTCGAAGTTCATTCACGGTGTCTTGCAGAAAAGCAACATCCCACACTGGGTCAGCCATAATCTTCTAGAGTGTAATATGAAAGATAAGATGTAATAAATAAATAAAGTGTAGTTAAATGAACAATTCAGTAAGGAGGAACCTATTTATAGAGGATTGAATTTAAATGAGAGGCAAAAAGGCATGACTATTCACCTCCATTCATTAATTACATTTTTTATTAAATTAAGAAAATAAATATTATGATATAAGTCATGACTTTTCAGATTATTATTATTATTAATTAGTTCTTTCGAAGAACCATTTTTATTGAGCTGTGGCAACAGATTCTATAGCTGTTGCATCAAATAACACATCTGTGACAATCGATATATTATCTGTTGCAATAAATATAAAATATGTTGCATCAGATAACCTATCTGTTGCAACATATAATCTAACTGTTCACCTCCATTTATTAATTACATTTTTTATTAATGTGAAAAGTAATGACTAAATTAAATTAAGAAATATTATAATAAGTCTTGACTTTTCAAATTATTATTATTAATTAGTTCTTTCAAGAACTATTTTTATTGAGTTGTGACGACAGATTCGATATCGGTTGCATCAAATAAATCATTTGTGACAACAGATATATCATCTGTTGCAACAATAGTAAACCTGTTGCATCAGATAATATATTTGTTACAACATATAATCTACCTTTTTTTTTCAAAAAAAACTATCATCATATTATTAATCCAAATTTGCTTACTTTTTTATTTTATAAATAAAAAAAAATACCTTTTTAAATTCCTTAATAAAATAATAACCATTTTATTAGATAATAAATAATTTTAAAAAATAAATTCAAAAACAAAAATGGTGAAAAGTCACGATCAGTTATTAAAATTAAATAACCGTTCTTTTACGGTTATAAATTATGTTTATCATTTATTTTCTTATTATTTATTTATGAAATATTTTTCGTATTGAATAATCAGAAAGTCATGTCTTTTCACCCTCTCAATAACAACAATAATCCTTTTTATTAATAATCGTTAGGTGCAACATATGATCGATCTGTCGTAGCAGATTAACCTTTGTTGACACAAATTGCTCAATCCTTACCACCAACCATCGACTTGTTGAGAACAAAGAATAAACAGAATGATTATTAAATACTAAATAAGAATTAAAAATTCAAAGTTGACAACAAAATGAAATGAAAAGTTCATAGATTTTTGAATCCCTTGGGTAGATCCGATATACAAAAGGAGGAAAATACATGAGCTAAAATAAAAAACATTATCTAATATTATTACTACTATTATCATTATTGTCAATCAGACATTTTTTATCCGGCAGCCTTGCTCCGAAGTCATCCGAATCTCTCTGGAGTTCATCAAACTCCCTTTGAAGTTCACGCATGGACTTGATATGAATATTCTTGTACGAATCTGGATCATCCATATTTGTAAGAAGGGACCTATTTATAAATTATTGTATCTCAAAAAAAAAAGAAAATTGCTTTAAAATAAATCTACAGATGGGTAATCTATTGCAAAATATATTTTTTCTGCTAGATAACTTACAACATACTAGCAATCTTTTACAATAGATGTATATATCTATTTGATTTCTACAATAGGTTGATCAACTGTCATAGCAGATGTCTCCAATTATTTGACAATATAAACAGATGTGTCATCTGTTGCAACTAGCTAGTTATCTGTTTATTCAATTTAAGCCATAGATGAGCTAGGGAGAATAAGGTGCATGCAGATGGATCCACTATCATATATGTGGGAGTTAAGTATGTATTACTGGTAAGGTTACCGGGACAACACACACAAAGTATAATGTTTTTGTGAATGCAGTTTTTAACCAATTAGGCATTGATCATTCAAACAAGATCTTGCATTGTACCGTTAAGTTTGATGGGTTCGAAATTGATAAGGCTGAGGACCTCATGAAGATGGTGTAGATACCCTATTATGAATTACAGACGGTTGTTGCTCGTGTTTATACATGTTAAGTTTTGAGAAGGGATCAATATTTGTCGTCACTGCAGAGAACCAATAGCAGGAAGGGATCAATATTTGTCATCACTGCAGAGAACCAATAGCAGTTGGACGTAACTTTAAGTGTGTATTGGACCCTTAGAGGGCCCTCGAAGCCTCGCACTACATTAAACAAGAATGAAAAACCAATAGAAATTCCCCTGGCCAAAATTTATATAGTTGGGTTGCTTGCTTGAGGTGATGATTATATGCCAGAAGGTGCGGTAGGAGAATGTCTTCGAGGGAAAATAGGTGGTTGATGGAAGACTATATCATCTGAGAGCTAATTGAAGAAGAGACATAGCGTAGAAAGTAACTTCTAACAAATCTGGCCGATGGAATTATCTTAACAGATGCGAAATCTGAATCAAGTGCAAATATGAAAGTGCATCCGATAATGTAATTTTGTGTGTTATCTCTCTGAAAGAAAAGTAATACAGATGGACACTTTTCTAGGGAGATGCATGGTCAGGATTATCACCTAGGTAGAAAATAGGAGAAAACCAACAAAGCAGCCTCATGGGAATCTAGGGTTGAAATGATATTCAGCAAGTCTAGAAAACTTACACCAACAACAACTACTGTTAAAATAAGGAAACTAAGCGAAGGCGGCAATTTCTAAATTTTAAATTTCATCCCATGCCTTCTTGTTTGTGTTTTCGATCAGGTCCACTGCCGTTGACCTGATCGGAACCATAAATGAGATTGAAAGGCAAATAGAGTATCATTACTTCCTTAGCAATATGGATTAATTGATTGAGCTTTCTTGCCTTAGCATGCATTCAATATTCCTTGGAGAATATCATATGGTTGCTGTAGTATGTGAATCCTGATAATTTTCAAGCTTACCTCCAGCTTATTGATTCTATATTCAAGCTAGTCGTTGCCGTCTTCGAAGTTGGTAAGGAGTTCCTCATCTATTGTGAGCTCAATCAGGAACACTACCTTTAAAGTTGTGGCATTCTAGAAGCCCTTCAAAAAACTTTCTTCATAATCCTTAAAGGATACATGGAGGGTCGTTGTGTTTGTTTAAGGTCAAAATATATTGATGCACATTGAAGATATGGTCCCAACAGTTGAAAAACACACTTTTATCTGGCGATATCTTATCTGGGACCACATCCGATAAAAGTGTGTTGTTCAACTATTTAGACCACATCTTCAACGTGCATCAATATATTTTGACCTAAAACAAACACAACGACCCTCCATGTATTATTTAAGGCTTCTGAAAAAAGTGTTCTGAAGGGCTTTAGAATGCTATAACTTTGAAGGTAGTGTTCCTGATCAAGCTCCTAAGAAATGACAAACTCCTTACCAACTTCAAAGATGGAAACGATCAGCTTGAATACAAAATTAGCAAGTTGGAGACAAGCTTGAAAATTATCAGGATTCACATACTACAACAAACATTTGATCTTCTCTAAGGAATGTTGAAAGCATGCTAAGGAAAGAAAACATAATCAATTATAACCATATTGCTAAGGAAGCAATGATACTCAATTTGCCTTTCAATCTCGTTTGTGGTTCCGATCAGGTCAACGACAGTGGACCTGGTCGAAAACACAAACAAGAAGGCATGGGATAAAATTTAAAATTCAGAAATTACTGTCTTCGCTTAGATTCCTTATTTTAACTGCAGTTGTTGTTGGCGTAAGTTTTCTAAACTTGTTGTATATCATTTCAACCCTTGATGCCCATGAGGCTACTTGGTTGGTCTTCTCCCATTTTCTATCTAGGTGATAATCTCGACCACGCAGCTCCCAAGTAAGTGTCCATCTACATTATTTTTCTTTTAGATAAACAACATACAAAATTACATTACCGGATACACTTTCAGATTTGCACTTGATTCAGATTTTACAGCTGCTAAGATAATTCCATCAGCCAAATTCGCTAGAAGTTATTTTCTACCCTATGTCTCTTCTTCAATTAGCTCCCATATGATATAGTCTTCCACCAACCATCTATTTTCTCTCGAAGGCATTCTCCTACCGCGCCTTATGGCGTATAATCATCATCCCGAGCAAGCAACCCGACCATATAAATTTGGGCTAGGACAATAACTATATTGATTTTTCATTCTTATTAGATGCAGTGCTAAGCTTCGAAGGCCCTCTAAGGGTCCAATGCACAATGACACCCAAACTAGACCATTTCATAATGCTTGACAAATAAACATGAGCAACAACACACATTAAATCTTAATAGGGTATCAGAACGATATTCATAGTCCCTCAGCCTTATCAGTTCAAACCAACCAAACTTAACAGTAAAAATATAGATATCTTGTTTGAAAGATCTATGACTAATTAGTAAAAACAGCATTCATAAAATCAGTGCACTCTATATATGTTTCCACAATAACATTATCAGTAATAAATACCTCCCACATATGAAGTGGTTCTATCTGTAAGCAACTTATTTCTTTGAATCCATCTTTACTACAACCCTTGTGATAGTCTGGTAAAAGTTGATCAACTGTCAGTTCCTTATATCTACAAAGAAGAGGAAAAAAATGAATATGATAAAAAGAACATTATCCATCTGTAGCATCAGATGTGGAGTCTATTGCAACAGATGTGGAGTCTGTTGCAACAGATAAGGAGTCTGTTGTAACAGATGTGGAGTTTGATGGAATACATCAAACCAGCCTTTCTGGTGGTTTGATTTGTTCCAACAGTTTCTCCATCTGTTACAACATCAATAATAGCTAACAAAGAAACAACAACATTTGTTCCAACAACATCATCAACAGTAAAAAAGCAACATCCTTTGTTCCAGAACCATCAACAACACCACACCACAAGTTCTAAAAATGCCAACCCCACCAACCAATATTAATAACTGTATTAACAATAAAAAATAAATAAAATACATACAAAAAAATGATATTGCCGACAAGGCTTTTAAACTTCTCCTAATAGATGACTTTTTTCGCATATTGTAATAAAAATTCTCGGTTTATTTATTCAACACTTAAAAGTTCCTTCAATTTTTTTAATAAATATGATATGAGTAAATAGTAATTAAATAAAAAATAGATGTAAATAACTTGCAAAGAAGAATACGAGAATAAAATAGCAATAATGAACCATACCTTAATATCAAATAGGGGATCAAAACATTAATTTCAGTTGAGGAAAGATATGGATCGGTTTAGATCTGAAAGGATCTTTATGAGAAGAAATGAGAAAAGAGAGAAAAAAGGTTGTGACCCTAAAGATGAAAGAAAGAAAAATATGAGAGTTGGATAAAATAAACTGCAGCTGGAGGAAGAGATGAGACAATTTCTATAGATGTATTGTGTACATAGACATGGGGTTTTTTAATATTTATTAATTACTATTCATTAATTTCATTAATAATTTGAGGGGCACGAGTAAGACTAAGACTAGTGACATTGAAAAGACAAGACAAGACTGCTCAATAAACTCACTATTGAGATATCCAAGAAATATTTTTTACCGTCTTTAGTAGTAAGTACTACTACTTGATATTATCTACTCGGACCAGAAGCTTGCTTTAAAATTAAAAGAGAAAAAGATTTTCAAATAGATATGTCATCTGTTGCAACATATATAAATATCTGTTTAGAAAGCCAAACAGCTCAGTCATTTGTTACAACAGATTTCAATATCTGTGTAAAAATCCCAACAACTCAGTCATCTGTGACAACAGATGAAAATATCCATTTCATAATTAATTAAATCAGATATGTTATCTGTTATAACAGATATAAATATCTGTTTAAAAATTTTCAACAGCTCAGTAATCTGTCACAACAGATGCAAATATCTATTTGATAATTAAATCAGATATGTCATCTGTTGTAATAAATATGAATATCTGTTTGAAAATTTTCAATAGCTCAGTCGTTGTTGCAACAGATTTCATTGCAATTGATTTAGGCGGAACTAGGGATGAATAAGCTTGCGGGGTCAACTACAAATTCAATCGAGTCTTTATAATTACATGGTGTTGGTAGTGCTTTCATCCCGACCTGAGTCGTCGATCGATCACTTTAAGTTGAAATGATTTCTCATCAACTCAATGTTAGGATAGTGATAGTACCTAAGTTGATTTAGGTGGAACTAGGGATGAATGAATGAGCTCGTAGGGTTAACTACAAATCCAATCGAGTCTTTGCAATTTCATGGCATTGGTATTGCGTTCATCCTGACCCGAGTCGTCGATCGATCACTCTGAGTTGAAATGAGTTCTCATCAACTCAATGTTTTGAAAACAATATCTTTTAAAAATTTCAAAATTAATTAAGATCAATTCGGACCAAATTACCAATTTCAAAACTGTCATTCTTTTCTAAAATTACAAATCAACCCATATAAATCATCCATTTGTGCGAAAAACTTTTTATTTCAAATCTTAAGTTCTCGCTCTTCTCTCTTGCGCTTGCTCTCTCTCTCTCTCTCTCTCTCTTTCTCTCTCTATCGAGGTCTCCTCCCCCTCTCAATAATACAAACAACAACTACTCAACATATTGGTCAACCCTTCAAAACAGGTCAATTTTCTTACCATTTACGACTATATACAGATATTTTTTTCAACTTCATTCCCGCTTGTATCCGCCGTTTTCTCTATCTTCGCAGGTAGCAGAGTTCGAGAAGAGTTCTACAATTGTTATTTATTCTAAAAAATAGGTCTTTTTAGTTAATGATAAAAATGAAGTCTTTTAGTTGTATTATCTTCGAGAATGGGTTAATAATTTTGAGTTTTGATGCTAAAAAAGTAGGAAGCACCCGAAAAAATCCTAATTTTTCTCTCAGTATTTTGTTGATTGTGGTGGTATAATTGGATGGTGTTTGTGGTGTTGTTGGTGGCTGTTGTTGGTGGTGTTGGTATTTGTGTCTTTTGGCGGTGGTGTCTGTGGTCTTGGTGATGGTATTGGTGGCATTGGTGGTGGTCTTGGTGGCATTGGTGGTGGCATTGGTTGTGGTGGTGGTGGTCCATATTTTGCAATGGGTGGAAGATCTGTTGGGAGATATTAAATAGGTCTTCAAACAGATTCCCCATCTGTTCTAACTAATGGGTTATCCATTGGAGTATTTTCTTATAATGTGGCGTAGAATAATTTATTGAAATTTGTCTATCTGCTGCAACAGGGAGAATATCTGTTGGGAGATATAAAATAGGTCTTCAAACAGATTTGGGTTCACCATCTGTTCCAACTGATGGGTTGTCCGTTGGAGTTTTTTTTTAGTTATATGGCGTAGAATAATTTAATGAAATTTGTCTCACCTTTTTTAAAATAATTATGCTGACATCAAATGCAATGTACTTTTTATTTTTCTATTGTTTGTAGTTAAATAATGTCTCTCAAAAGATAAAAAACTGAAAGTGGAGAAAGTGGATCAACTTCTGATCACCAAACAAAAAAGGATAGAGTACAGATAGATTCAGAGGAACTTCCAGAATAATCTTACTCAGGGTAAAATAAAGTCGAGGAAAGTAATAACTCCTCCTTACCAATGGGGCATGAAATGATATCGAAATTACAACATGATTCTGTTAAAACCATTAGTATTGACAAGTTTTAAGTTGTGATGCCGATGAATAGACCTAAAGCAGTATTTGGTAATCTTGTACTTAAATGTCAATTGGGAAAACCTTTTGACGAACATAAGATTATTATGAAGAAGGAAAACACAAATGGACCTTTTAAGAAGAGTTACTTTGCATACTTTCTTGAGTTGTCTAGGGCTTGCCCTCTCTGTTTCCCAATGATCATGGTATATGGCCATCTCAAGAGTAGGATCAAGTATGCGGGGGATGATGGAGGTTTGAAGGAGGAAAGAAAAAAGATGGATGAAGTCTGGATCAACTACTGTGGCATGTCAGTATGTTTTGGATTGAAAGAGTTTGCCATAGTGACGGGCTTGAGATGCAATCATCCAGAAGCACCTCCCATCAAGAAAACATCCCATAAAGGGTCCAACAAATGCAAGGTAAAAAAACTAGGTTGTTGGGCATTGTTGGACCTAGCTACAGAGTGGAGGATTTGATGGCGGATCTCAAGAATAAGGACATACCAAGGCACTACAGGGAGAAATTGTGCTTAGTTTGGTTTGTCCATTCCGTTTTATTGGCAAAAGATGTTAGAAAAGTCATAGAACATAATTTGTTGGCACTTACTAATGATTTTGGAAAATTAAATGATTATCCTGGGGATACGACAGATACTACTTGACCGTCAAATATTTACTGAAAAAGCTAAAGCCAAAGACGACCACATTATACGGCTTTCCTTGGGATTTCATGGTAAAATTGATCACTATTTTTACTTATTCATTAATTTATATTGAATATACTTATGAATTTTTTTTTGCTTGCTTCCTGTTTATAATTTTAAGGCTTAGGCAGGTGAAGCCATTCCTCCCCTCCAAAAGCATTTCAAGGATTACCCAGATAAGGTTTCTCATCCAAGGATCCTTAGGTGGTTGGCTGCAGCAGAGCAGCAAAAAAATATTAACGAGGTTGATCTCTTTAACCCTTCGAATGATGCAGTATGTCTTCTTTCAACTAAAATAATTTGTCTCAAAGAAAGATATTGAAACAGATGTTCCATCTGTTGTGACAGATGAGTCATCCGTTACAACAAATTATCCGTCAACTGCAACTAGTGCAACAGATTAACCATATATTGCTCTGGTTCTCTGAACCCTACTCAATAAATTACCCATCTACTGTAAATTATGCAACAGATTGGTAATCTGATGCAACATATTATCAATCTGTTTCAATATACAAATCAGCTGTTGCGGTAGCTAGATCGTCTATTGCATAAGTTCTTTGCGTTAACATCCATGTAACCCGATCCCTATGTAACCCAACTGACTGTAAATTATTATTATATGATTTAAATTACACTTGACTTTTTTTAGGTTGTGTATCTTTGGATCGTGCCTACCATTGATGAGTTGGGGATGACTTTTTTTCTTATTCTAGGTCTTGTTGATACAAAAGAAGACCCAACGGTGGAGTTAATAAAGAAGGAATTGGATAGAGCAATATCCATAAGAAGAGCAGTTAGACAAGGTCAGCCTAATATTGAAGCTCTTCATGACCAACCTCAAACCGCAATAGATTCGGGTGCTTCTTCTGGGGGTGTTGCTGGTGGAGTTGTTTGTGATGGTGGCAGCCATCTTGCTGTTTCTTCTGCTTTCAGTCATGATTATGAGCATGTTGGTGCTTAGAAAAAAATAAATATGTTCGAAAAAATCCCTTGCACAGGTCCTCTCTCTCACCCCTACACCAGTCCCTCCCACCCTTACAGTAGTCCCTCTCACCCCTCCTTACCCTTATGTTCTTATTTCAAATACAAAGTGTGCAAGGATAGAGAGAATAAACACCTTAAAAAGATAGAGGCTATAGCTAAAGCTTCCAAGGAGTTGAAATCTAGGAGGGGTGTCATACCATCCAATGAGGTGAGGGAGCCATCTACTCCTACAGTAGAGTTTAGAAGAAAGAGAAAAAAAATTAGACAAATTCTCTCTGTTTTGAAATCAGCAAAAATTGCAACTCCCCCCGCTCCAATAGTTGTTGAAGTTCAGGGGCTACTGAAGAAGATGGACATATTTGCGGTGCTTGGAAAGGTGAATAAGAAGGAACTGGAAGAATTCATCAAGATAAAGGTTAAAAAATAATTCATCATGCATTCATTTGCCGCCAAAAACTTCTTGAATATGACAAATATGTATATGTGGTACGAGGACAAGGTAAGTTTACTTTTGCTAACCTAGCCTTCCAATCTACTCCATGAGGAAGAATCTACACAGCAGATGTGTAATATATTGCAAAAACTTGGTATTCCATTGCAACATAATGCACATCAGTTGCATAAGTTGCGTTGGTTGGGTAATCTATGAACTGATTCAGAGAACCCTTTACATTGGATTCTTTCCACTGTGTTTTTATTCTTTACAATGACTAACCTATTAAAAAATTGTCTTCTTATAGCACAGTATATTGATGAAATTCTCTGCCTTATGAGGGGCAGGCAATTAGCATACCCGGATGCTTATGATGTTACCGATAGGATAATGGACCTCAACTTCAACAATAATTTCAAGGATAGATAGGCTAAACTCTGTAAGATAGCTGATTCGGATGGCATAAGTTAGTTTGTACATTCCAATGGGATGAAGAAGTGATTAAATATGTTAGAGGGAAGAGACCATATCCATACGGCAAGAGCTAGACCAAGGCAAAGAGAATCCTTGCAGTCATGAATGTGGATGTCACACATTTTCTCACTGTTGAGATACTACTATACGAGGAAAATATTAAGGTTTATGACTGCAACTTACCTGTCTTCAACGAGAAGATGTTTTTAACTCATATTCAACCATATTCGAAGTTGTTGCCTAAGTTGTTGACGCAGAGTAAGCTGATGGATTATTTACCGGCTAAAGTTTTAGCAAAGGAATTATGGGATTTTGAAGTTTGAAATAAGAACATCCAGCTCCCAAGAAATACAATCGGTGCAACGTTTGGGCCCTACTTGTTTGTATACATCGAGTGTTTGCTGACCGGCACATAAATAACCGATGTGTGCAACACCTTTGTGGAAAAGATGCAATGGGTCTGGGCATACGGGGTACTAACTAAATGGTTAGAGCCCGTGTATAAAAAAAAACATGCACAAAGACAGAGACAAACACGATAACAAATTTTTATTTCAAGCCAATTCACTTTACATGTAGTGGCAATAATTTATATGTCTGGCCAAGTTAAATTTTTATAATGCAATAGATTTTATATCTATCATAACAGATATAGTACATGTTGTAACAGATTGATTATTAGTTGGAATAGGTCGGTCATCTGTTGCGTTATTCAGATGTTCCCAGACTGTCTGTCGTAACAGATATACGATCTGTTGCAATATATAATCTATCTGTTGCAACTGATCGATAATCTATTGAAGCAAATTAAAAAATTAGGAAGACCTATTATATAATTTCCATCAGGTGACCTACGTGTTGCATCTCATGTTGCAATATATGTCTAAATCTGTCTGATAAGATATGTCATCTGTTGCAGCAGATGTATTTTCTGTTGCAATAATTGAATCTAGTACTCCATTTCAATTAACATGTTCAAAACTAAGGATTAATTATATCCATAGATAGAATAAAATAAATAGAAGCTTTCAAAAATTACATGAAATAACTCAACAAATAAATAAAATATAAAAAAAATCATTATGGGTACAAATGATCTACTCTATAAATAAATAAACAAGTTAAACCAAGGAGGATAGGTTATTACATAGACGGACTCAAGCTATAAAGACCTAATCAATATGGATAAGTTATTCTTCATCTGATGCTACGGAATTCGGCTTTGGTCTTCGTGGATCTTTAACGTTGTTTGCGTACGGCTTCTGAGCTTTCGCTTCTCCGTATTTCCATAAAAGAGCAGCATATCTTTTGCGGAGTAATTCGACATCAAGTCCATCATTTGGTACTTGTAATCCATCGCTCAAATACTCGGCATAGGCGACAACAAAAGGACCGCAATACCTACGTTATAAAAAATAGATAATCCATATCTTGCAGTTCATGCAAGCGTTGTAAAATTTGTGAAATGAAACTAAATCATGACACTTAAACTTACAGGCTACCAATGGTTTGTTGAGCAATTCCGTTAATATATTGTACATCTAATGGATTATCTATTTTATCCAGGTATGCTTCAATCATCGACCAATCAGTACAATCCTTTTGGTCCAAAAAGTCATTCATATCAAGGTAAGTAGGCAATATTTTAGCCAGTTTTTGTATCTCAGACAACGGCCCAGAACGTCTTATTTACGACATCGAGTCATAAACTCGGATGCGCATCTCTTTTACAATAACGACAGCCAACACCCAATGAAATTCATCACCACAATTAATTAGGATGTATACTTCATCGACCAAATGCCAAGATAAGCCAGCCAGAATGCTAAAACCTTCGATGATGTTGATTAAGCATTCCTCATTTTGGAAAACTTTCGGCTGCTGTTGACAATACCTATCGTAGGCATTATTAATGTAAACTTTGTACAAATAATTACCTGTTATGTATCTGTATTGTTCTTGTGTTTGCAACTTGGCATTCTCTCAGAGGTAGTAAAAAATGACATCGATGTGCTGCACATGTTATCAAACATTTTGGATTACATGACAAAAAATCAATACGCAGATGTAATTAAATAAAGTATTAATTAATAGTAATATGTATGACATTCAAACCTCATTATTCTAGCAAGTATGGGGCTGTGACATCAAATAGAACCAATTCTTCATTCTGGGATGTGCAACAACAAAGTCAAACATATCAAAACCAAGACTCGATTCGTTCACTTTGTAGTGCTCGTTATTTTGTTTTCTACATGATGATTTATATGTGTTAATGTCA
This sequence comes from Capsicum annuum, assembly GCF_002878395.1. Taxonomy (NCBI): domain Eukaryota; kingdom Viridiplantae; phylum Streptophyta; class Magnoliopsida; order Solanales; family Solanaceae; genus Capsicum; species Capsicum annuum. The sequence continues at coordinate 110,012,448 of NC_061113.1, read as the reverse complement.
GGTTCTAACAACAAGAATTGTATAAATCAATATCTATAAAATTGATTTATGTACCTGCCGGCATGAGGCTTTAACAACCCATCAGCAATTTATTCTGAATAGTCATTGATCAACTATGTTAGTTTTTTCGGAGCCTCATCCAAGATGTTGAACCCTTCAAATGGGTAATTCTTCTGTTCTCCCAAACTGGCAGGCTCCACTTTTTTTTCATCTTTGGAAGCAGTTGATGGATTATCAACTGTGTTATTATACTCTTTGGCGGTAGGTTTGACATCCACTTGGAAAGCTAGAATTGTCAATGCTAAGTAGAGATATACAACAGATTTTCCATATGTATAAATAGATGAGTCTTATGTTACATCAGATGGATTATCTGTTGGGATGAATTCGAATAGGTAAATCAGAGCAGTATGATAATTTTGAACAAATGACCCATCTGTTACAACATAAGACTCGTCTGAATAGATAATGAATCTGATGCAACAGGTTAGATAACAGTTGCAATATATGTATATATCTGTTTGATAATTTTTAGAAGATGTATCATTTGTTGAAACAGATATGTGCCTGTTTATTTTTTCGAACAGATGGTGTACATTCACCTTCTTCAGCTCATGCTACTCTCCTGTAGCCCTTGCACACTGAACATCGGTGCAAGACAAAGATAGAGGCATTGCAATCTTACCTTTTTTGATGATTGATGATGTCTTAGAAGTGTTTTTCCTTCTCCTCTTAGCCGCCTTGATCTCTAGTGGAGTGTCTAGATATGAAATCTTCTTTGATGGAATGACACCCCTCTTAGATGTCATTTCCTTTATAGAAGCAATTAGTGCATTAATAGCATTAATCACTCCATTGTTTTTTGCCTTGCAGTCTTAACAGTTGCATGAATAACATTCGCTAGATGCGGCAAAATCTGGAGAAAAATCTGTACAACCATTATGATTATAATCATAATGGCTTATTGTTTTAAAAACTGTAACAGGAGCATCATTAGCCCCACCCTTTAAAATTATTTTTCTTGTGATAGTTGTGGCTCTAAACAATTCCATTTTATTCCATCAACGATCTTAGGGTACGATAAAGTTTGAATAGACCGTAAAGTAAGAAAAAATGGCATCTTCAACTCTCGGTTGGTCAGAACAAGCCACGGATGGACAATTTAAAATAAATATGTACATATATTAAGATTGATGCTAAAATTATTTAATCATTAATTAAAATAAAAATTTGATTAGAATTGGACTTACTGCTTCCTTGGGGGGATTGAAAAGATCAAGAAATTTTACATTTTTATCGATTTTGGCCGACAACCATCTTAGGATTCTTGGATAGGAAACTTCTTCTTGGTAGTTCACTTGTTGTCTCAAATAATAAATAGCTTCAAATGCCCAAGCCTATAACATAACGCCAATAAATCAAAAGCTTTATTGAATTAAAAAATGATGAATCATATCCTGATAAAAGAAATATTTACTATAAAGGCCCATGGAAAGCCATATAAGTTGACTGTTTTTGGCGTTAACTGAGTCAACAAATATTTGAAAGTCATTTTTAAGCTTTCATAACCCAAAGGATAGCTGTTAAATGCCTCGAGATCCTCAGAGAGATTTATTAAACCGAGACTCATGTTGTTGTTAACATCTCTCGCCCAAAGAACATTATGTACAAACCAAACCAAGCACAATGATTGCTTGTGCTTCTTTGAAAGTCCTTTACCTTTCAACGCTTCTATCATTTTTTTGTTTTTGAAGCTTGGACCAATAATGGACACCAGGTCATCACGATCACTCGACTTGCCTTTTCCTTTTTGGGTGTGCGGGGTACTTTTTCTTGGGTCAGAGTAGGTATAACTTGAGAAGGAGAAGGAAGATAACATTTTAGTCTGGTAAATATGGCAAACTCTTTCCAACCAAAGCAAATAGGCATGCCACAGTAATTTCTCCATACCTTATCCATCTTATCTTATTTTTCATACATAAACCTGCGCTTGAGAAGATCATATACCATTTTCATCTGGAAATGAGCATTGTTGTCCTCCGGTAAATCAAAATATTGCCCAAAGTAGCTTTTCCTTAAATAAAAATCCAATTTTTGTTCTCGAAGTATTTTTGTGAAGGCGTCAAAAGATTTTCCCATAACTGACTAAACCACGAGATCACCCGTTAAATCTGTGGCACCATCGCACTGCATTCTCATAGGATAATGATCAATGCTGAAGGTTTTGACCAAATCTTCAGTGGAAGGGCTATTAGCATTTGGATCATCTCTTTTCAAAGATTTCTCCTCCCCATGTTTATTATCTTCTGCTCCTGATTGAGATAATGCTTGTAAAGCAAGCTCATAGAGTAGTGGATATAGCTGAGCTGCTACACTTGTTTCTTTACTTGGACTTGATTTGATTTCTTTTCTTTTAGAAGCCATGTTATCTTAAATTAATAGGAACATAACATAGATTATCATTTATTAATGGATAACAATAATATAACAGTTTCAACAGACAACTAATCTGTTGCACAAGGTATTTATCTATTGTAACATATAACTGACTTGTTGCAACAAATGAGTAATCTGTGGAAACCATAAAAATAACACTAATCTGTTACACCCGATATTTATCTGATGCAACATATAACTAACCCGTTGCAACAGATGAGTAATCCGTTGGAAACCATAAAAATAAATCACTAATCTGTTGCACCAGGTATGTTATCAATTGTAACATATAACTGACCTGTTGCAATGGATGAGTAAACCATTAGAAAGAATAAAAATGGATCACTAATTTGTTGCACCAGGTATGTTATCTGTTGCAATATATAATCGACCCGTTGCAACGAATGAGAAAACCATTGGAAAGAATAAAAACAGTCACTAATCTGTTGCAAAATGAAGAGTAAACCGTTGGAAAGAATAAAAATAGATCACTAATTAGTTATCTGTTGGATCAATATTATTTAGATTTCTTCTAAATAGAAGAGTCATCTGTCGCAATAGATGAATGATCTGTTAGATTGTTCACCCGTCCCATTAGATTTTCATAGTTGCATCATATTTTCATTTGTTGCATTAGATTTTTATCTATAGCATCAGATGTTTCATCTGTTACATCAGATATTTCATCTGTTGCAATACCATTTTTATCAAGACAAAAACCAAATCAACCCAGCAACACCAACACATCACACACACACACTAAAAACATCAATTGTGACCAAAACTCACCAACAAATTCGAATCAACAGTATGACAACAAGAAGAAGAAATGCCAAAAATTAGGGTTTTATTCAGTCCACATTTCAATACTAGAAGAGTAGTTGACTCAAGTTTCTTTGTTTTTTCATAATTTTTTACCAGTGAAAAAGGTAATGGGATGACGAAGACCTCAAAAATTTTTTCACCGCAGAAGTCTTCACGTTGATTGACGGTTGAAAGTCAAAAAGGAACTCGGTTGACTATTTGTCGTCGGAGGTTGAAGGAAGAAATTTTGCAGAACTGTTGGTTGGGAGAGAGTTGAGAGAAGCTGGAGAGACAGAGGAAGTGGTTGATTTGGATTGAAGAGGGGTGTGGTGTGGGTTAAGTTGATTTGTATTTTTGAAAAAATTAGAAAGTTTTGAAAATATTAATCAAGTCCATAATTAACTTAATCAAGTTTTCTAATGATGTTTGACCCTTTCAGTTGGTCAATGTCACCAATCCTTCATTCAAGACTTAAAAGAGACCTTTCCTTCAATTTTCTCAAGTTACAACTATTTTACTGTGAACTAAATATTTTAATTTTAGAATCAAATAAGTTACGTGTTGCTAAGAAATTGAAATATTTATAGTTTTATCATATAAGAAATAATTATATGAAAATGAATATTATTGATTTCATTACAATTAAGTAAGGAAATCAAGGAACCATATCAATGATATTAATTAAGAAATAAAGCAACTAGAAATTAAAGAGATACACATATAGAAAATATTATTGTAAACAAAGAACCATTTCGAAATTAAAAAAATACGTTTTCATATGAAGAATATTGCATATATGGAATATGAATCTTAGAATCTTATTTAAATATAAACTAATTTTTTTTGAATAAATTGATATGAGTTTTGAATTTGAATTTAAATGAAAATTTGGCTTCTTATATATACTATTTAATAACACATAAATATTGTTACATTTTTTTCTTCTTTTCTTTTTAGTTATTGATCGTTAGCTTTATTTTTATTTCTCAATTTCTTCATTATAAATATGTAGATATGTAGATATAAGATTGTCGCTATTTCTCTAAACATTAACTTTGATTTCCTTCATGAATTTAAGGTTTTAAATATCAAGATATCATGAAGTAAGATGTCAAAACATGTTGATCAAATGTTATCACTAATTTCAAGTGAGAGGAAGTTGAAAAATGTATTCATAGTGTAACATAGCTTTGAAACAATGGAATCATTTATCAAAAATTATTTGCATTATCTATAGTACTTTTTGTTTGAGAAAAATAAGTTTGTTAGTTTGATTATTTCTTTATACAAATACAAATTTATATTGTAGATAATATAGTTCCTTGACCATATATTATTTTGGGGTCTTGCATAATTATGGTTTAAAGATGACTGAATTTTTTATTCTTTCTTTAATTCTTTGAATATCATATTTCGGTAGAATGTGATACCAAACATGTTGATGAAATGTCATTACTGATTCAAATATGAGTTCCGTAAAAGAAAAAACGCATTAGGAGGTTAAATACTACATTCATAATATAGGCTTGGAACAAGAAAATCATTTGTCAAAATGATAAATAAGTTTACACAATATTCTTTTTTCTTGAGAAAAAACTAATTTGAAAAGTTTGGTAATTTCTCTATTTAAATATAAAAATAATTTATTATTGTAGTATTAATTGACGTGTACGATGTTGACACCCAATTTTGACCTCCCTATGCTCTCTTAGGCTGCTATTTCATCCAAATTATTTAATATTATTTTATGCATTATTTTGGTATCAAATAATTTTTGACAAGCCACATTCATGATTTAAAAATGTATAAATTATTTTATTACTTCTTATTATCATTTTTACAATTTATAAATGCATTGTCTTTTATTATTATTATTACTATTTTATATAATATTTTTTACGTAACATAAACATTACATGCGTAGTTATTTTAATAACGACATCGTATAATTTCTTTTATTTCATCTATTTAAATATCAGTGCTAAGTCAATTCAACTATCTTCTCAATTTTATTTAAATTCTACCTATTGTTTGAACCCAATTAATGATAATTTTAGCCTAATTCAGTCAATTTATTATAATTCTAGCCACATTTTGAATTCCACATAATCTTAAATCTTAGTCGTTGATCAAGATTGATCTAACGGCTGAGATCAAATCTCCATTACATTCTTTTTAAAACAACAATTAAAAACCTAACCCTATTTCCAAAAGAAGAAGGCAACTGCATTTCACACCCCCTCTCCCATTTCTCTTCTTTCGCTCTCTAAAAAGTCAGCCATCACCGCTGTCCCACGCCCTTTCTAAGGCGAGCCATGATGATACTGCCTTTACTGGTTAAACAAGTCTTCAGTGAACCACCAACGAGCACACCCACCCTTCTTTCTCATTCTCTGACCAGTAACAGCCATTGTCTGGCTCACCTCACCACGGGTCTTTTTTGGCCGGCGAGCACGCCGTCACCGCCTCAAAATGGCCAGCAGCCACCATGTCAGATGCCTCTCTAGGCCACCGCATCTCTACCAGCCATTGATGACCGCATTTGCCATTCACGTAATTGCTCCAGCGAAACCACCAGCCGCCGTTACCGCCTACACAGCATCCATGCAGCCAGCGAAAAAACTAACTGCTGCCTCACCTCTCCGAAATTATCCAAATGACGCCAAAAAAGAGTAAATTCTTGATGGATTTTTGGAATCCATTTCAGGTTGGTTGTTTTGTTTAAATTTTCTTATCCTACTCTATTTTTCCCTTTTTATTTTGACTAATTTTATTAGAGTCAAAATTGATGAAGTTTGAGTGTGAATTTTGAGTTGAATCTTCCAGTCTCGTGTATGTTTATGTGTTTAGAATGACCTATGTGAAAACGCCTAAATTTGCATGTGCTTAATTTTGACCCTAACGTTGATTCTAATCCATATGCTTGCCTATTGATTTCAGTCGATCTCAATGGTGGATGTCTAACTACTATTTTTATTCAAATTTAAAATGAAGTTGTTGTTTTATGATTTACTTTGTTGATACTGATTTTCCTTATCAAGATGGAATTACAATTTTGTTACTTCTCAGCTCAGTTTGATTCTGAATATTCTAGTTTACTAAATAAGGTAGCCCGATGTCTTTTAATCAGCCTCCAATCATATGACAACTTAGCATTACTTATATTTGGTATGCTTTGACTGATTTCATGCTCATTTTTATCCCTACGATCCATATTCCTGTAAAATTCTAACATAGCTATAATTGATCTTCGTTTCTTTAATGAATATATGGCAAACTTTAGTACTTAATTATGGAAAAGATTTGATTCATCTTTTTATAATTAAGTGAGGATATGATAAATTGTTTCTTAATTAAAACTTTGATTGATATGTATTTAGTTATTATAATTGCTTTATTTATGGAAAAGGATCCTTAATCACTCCACTTAATTATTTCCTCCTCTTTTATTTTCCTGAATGATTTTGTACCTTTTTCTTTCCTTAAGTGTCAACTTCAGTACTATATAAACACCTTCTCTCTTTATTAATATTCAGCTCACATTAGCCATCGATTAATGACTAGCTATTTCATAAGTATATTTTAAGTTCTTTTGCATATTAAAAGAAGGCATTCGACTTTGTCCTATCACTGCCATTTCTTTGTCAAGGTCTAATCTATCATTTTCTTCATGACGTACTGGTAAGTCTCTAATTGAGGCAATTTTATATCTTATGTGATGATGTTATGATACTAGAAAACATGTCCAAAAGAATTATTTGGTGTTTTGCTCATTGTATCATCGTTGTGTCATTCTTGTGTTTGGAATCATGCCATGATATGCTCGTTTGTCTCTTTGTGCTTGCTATGCTATTTCATTGTGTCTAACAAGTCTTGGGGTTTAAAGAGGCGCCCGAGAGTGTGGGAGGATTTGCTTACTTCCTTCATAGTTTAGGCTTTTCATTTTTTATGGGTCTGTATTATTATTGTAAAACTCTAATAAAATAATAAATTAGGGGTCTGCTCGAGGGGCGGAAATTTATTTTCTCTATGAATAGTGTAGTCTATGTGCTTTATGTACTATGTGATCATCTAGGAAAACCTTATCATAGGATCAACAATATATTCATTTCGTCACATAGAAATCATGCTTTTAGGAGTTTGAATATGTCAACTTAATTTACGACGTGTTTTGACATGTTTAACAATGTCTTGGACATATTATAAATGACATTTACACCATTTTAAATAACGATCTCAACAATTAAATTTTAATTTTCAACATCCAAATGACATTTTTCGCATATTAAATAATTTTTCAACATATTAAAATTAATTTCCAGCAATATAAATCTACCTTTTAGCACTAACTCTCGGTATTTCTATGATAATCTCAAAAGCTGCTTTACCATGTTTTGACTAGCAATGGTGTTCCATAATCTGTTTGACACTTTAACAAACTACAATCAGTCTCTGTTCAAAACTATTTTTTGTAATTTTTTTTTTGCCATCAAACAAGATAGACAAATATCAGTCCTGATTTGTTCCCCTTTTTCTGCAAACTCAAAAAGTTGGTTTCTGCTTTTAATGGTAATCTTTGCAGTCATTTTGTTTAACAAATAAATAGGCTTTCTTCTTTAGAAGTAACTTCTAAATAACTGCGACAATTTCGGCATTTTAATGTTTGTTCTTTCAGTTTTAATGACATCATTTCATATTTTAACCCGCTCTTGCTTAATTGTCACATGCTAATACGTCAACATCTAGATGCCATGTCTATGGTCTTAACTAAATAAAAAGAAGTAATTGTTTGTATTAGTATGTTGATCACCTTAATCAACTCTTAATTAACCAAGAGGCCTAATTGAGACTATTGTGTGCTACTTGTTGTTCAATGTGTTTACGCGCTTTGAGTCTAACTAGGAAACATAGCTTTACTTGTCCATAGCACAAATTCAAATTAGCAAAGTCTAATGCCTCTTAGACGATAGGTTGGGACTATAGGCATTTTAGAGGCGTTAGTTTTATCTTTTCTTTTAGAATGCCTTTAATTTAACAACCAGCTTAGGTAGGGGGACGGATAGTTATTCGAAAATGATGATATCCAATATATATTACACGACTTATTATATTGTCTTTTGTCTAAAAATCTGGCTAGTGGGTCAGATAATGATTAACAAGATGGGGTTCTGATCCTAATGAAATCAAAAACATTTTCTTGGTTCGATTTTTAAATTTTACTCTTTTATTTTATATGCTTATCTATTTAGGGTAGTTTGTTTATTTAAGCAGTCCTCTTACTAAATTTGTGTCATTTTTATTTTCTCATTTTTATTGTTCTTTTATTAATTCTTGTGTTTACCACTTAGGTAATTACCAAATAGGAATGACCAAATTACAGGTTTGTTTATAAATTATTTTATCACTTAGTTGACATTAAGTTAATAAAATAATTGACCTATGCTTATCACATAGAATCCCTACGTAAAATATGAATTCGGTCGGAAAGCACCTTTCTGGACCTCGAAATGTGCCTAACACCTTTCTTTCAAGGTAATTTGAACCCTTACCCAAATTTCTGGTAAATTAAGACAAAACAACAAAATAGGTTCGTAGTCAGACTAGACCGGTGCCTTAACGCATCTTAATACGTTAGGTGCCGACTCTTCACACCCTTTAAAAATCTCCACAAAGAATAGTCACGTCGAATCCCACTTTTTGTGAGAAAAATGGAGCGCGATAGAATGGAGACTCCACTGGGGATCTTAGGTTCTAACCATTGCAAGTTTGTATTTTTGTGGGATTCTTATTTTTCTTTGTTTTTTTTTTATGATCACCTTGCTTTTTTTTCTTTTGTTGGCTATTTATTTTATATATGTTGACATTTTTCCCTAGTCCTTTTTCCCTTTTATTGTTTATTTTGATCATGATTTATATTTGCATGCTTTTCCCTCCTCCTTTCCCTTTGTATGTGTTCTTCATGCCTATCATATTATCCCTTTTTCCTTCTGTTTTCTGTTTGCTAAGTGTTTTGATATTTAATTTACTTTTATATTGCTAAACATGTTATTGTATTTTGCTATGTGTTATGTGTTACTGCTTTATATAACTTGTATTCCCCTCATACTTTCCTCTAATTGGAACCCTTTGAGAAATTCTTTGGTGATCGATCGATCAGTGGTGCATCGACATCCACAAGCTTTCCCACTCTTGAGTTGTTCACTCAAGGGAACCATGTAATAAACTCAATCTTGTCCTATAGATCATGGCTACATATTTCTTTTATTAAGGAATATGCATTTCATTCAACGTAGGATGGCTTGGCATCCTTGATGGGTTGAATGTTAGTCTCATTCAAAGTTTAAAGGGTTTCACAATCCCAAAAGGATGCACAATTATTTTCTATGTGTTGCATTTCTATGTATCTATTATCTTTCTTGTTTTTTTGTTATTGTCTTAGTTATTCCTTGCTCTTAGTGTCCCTCACCTTAGAGCTCTTTACTCTTAAAATTCTTATTATGTTAGGACCCTACAATACACTCTTTGGGCCTATTCAAAATCCATTAATTCATCCCCACTTACTATTCAACTTCTATAACTCTCAAAATTTTGAACTACGTCTGACCTCATTCTTGTTCGGACAAGATACGTAGGCAATCCTTTATAAGGATGTGGTATTCCTCTTTCTTTTCCCTTTGTTTTACAAAATGTCCAAATATTTGAAAGTGTGAAACAATCCTTATCATTCAAATAATTCTTTTATCAAGTCATATTCTCTCTTTCTGTCAGGTTTCCATAATGTCATAAGGGTGAAAATTAGTAGCTTTTTTATTCAGAGGACTTTTCAGTCTTTCAAATACTCAAATGTTTCAAACAAAATATGTCAAAATTTTCAAATCTTCAATCCTCCCCCTTTTCAAAATAAAATGCCTTCAACATTCTATGTGCATCTTTTAATATCTTATCATTACTTGTTCACTCTATCAAATCCAAGTATGCACAGTACCTAGGTCTTGTTTATCATTTATCTTCTATCTTTAGACATCAATTCACTTCTAAAGCTTAAGTCCTAGCTCACCCATTCGTCCTAAAGTCCCCTTTGATAAGATGACTTATATTATCAACTATCTCTTTTCTTAGCGGGTACACTCTCTCCTGTTTTGTTCAAATTGCTATTTTGTCGAACATCAACTCGTTTGAAAATTTATGATAGGAAAAACATGCTTGATATTAAGAAATTTTTCATTATTTTGTTCTTGCCTAAGGCGAAACACTATTTGAATTGTATCTTTTTATTCCCGCCTTACCACCTACCAACGATAAATATTTATGCTATGAATTTTGTGATCATGATAAAGTAATCTAAACCAAAAATTGAGCAAATGAGGTAAGAAAATTCTAATTCCAAATTTCTATTTCACCAAACTTGGATTATAATATAATAAGTCACATATATTTGTCATCCTAAGCGTACCTCAGACTTAATAAGGTAGTAATACCCCGAGACTCTAACCAATAGTACAACTACGAATCAAGCTCATGAGAAGTAAATTATAGTGCTTTGGTTTTTTTTCTGAACAAGTGTGATGTGTTTTAAGGCCTCAAAGATGTCCTAGCGATTAGGTGAATCAAAACATTCCTTACCGATTGAATTCTTGGGAAGGATATTGCTATATTCAAATTCAAATGCACATATCTCTCGTTATACTATAAATTATTGAGCTCATGACCTACCAAATGATATATAATTGAATTATCTTTTAAACGATACCAATTACACCCAAATCCGGTATCGGAGCCAAGAGTTATGCCCATTCTATCCAGCATGTCAGGCTGGAAAACTGAGTGACGATATTTTATGATAAGCTGTCACAAGTGTGATGACTTATCACCAATGTTGCCAGCCTTAGGTAGATTTCCACTCCCAGTGAAGACATTTTTTGATAAGTTGTCACAAGTGTGATGACTTATAACCAATGTCGTCAACCATAAGCAGAAAATCATAAAATCCACCCTTTTCTGATGACATTTTCTGACGACTTGTCACAAGTCTGAAGACTTGTCACATGTCTGACGACTTGTCAGAAATGTTGTCAACCATATTTTTTTCAGCAATTAAAGAATATTTTTGCAAGGGTATTTTGTTCTTTTCCCATCTTTTGGAGGCCCCTATATATATGAGAATCCCCATCCAGATCCTAATTTCTTTATTTTCTCTACCAATTCTCTTAAGAAAATATATCTAAGGTTTCATTCAAGAACATTAATCTTCCAAAATTCATCCATAAATCTTTAAGATTTTTTAAGAACCAAGTTCCTCATAGTGTGGGCTTCGAGAATCATTTATTACAAGTGCGGATAGAGTCTCAAGCACTAGAATTCATCAAATTTCAAAGACTAAGGTATGTGGGGTTTTGAACAAGAGCAATTCTTTTATTCTTGTGCCCAAAGCTTTGATTTCTATCATGGATTTATATGATTTTGCAAGTGGGTTTATACCCAAATTACTTCATCATGAGATTGTGAGAATATAAATTGTTCAAGCTTTGTTAGACATGATTATTTTGCTATTCCCAAGTTATGACTTGATATTTAATATTGTTAATTTCATATTTCTACCATGAGTTGATATTTCAAGTGCTTTCAAGATATGTGTCAAGCTTTAAGCTTTCTTATGACAAACTGGATTATTGAGTATATTGATTCATAAGATTGAGTTGTTACAACGAGTCTTGATATTTCCTCAAAGTTATTGATGTTGTCATGATTTAATGAATTGATACATTTTGATATTGAGAAAGATTGCTTTGATTTGATTTGATTCGAGTTAGGAATCCACAAATTGATTATGATTTGATAAATGAGAAAGAGATTTGATTTGGTCTTCATGATAGTCCCTTGTGATGTTTGTGGTAGATTTCCTAACCCGTTCTAAGCTTGTGTCTGGGAGTAGTATTTAGTACCGAGCGGGAAATATGGTATTTCCCTGAAACTAAGTGCCACCATAGGATTGATATTTATAATTATGGGCCAAAGGCCGAGTATGAGATTGTGATCACTAAAGTTAGGTTGTACTCCCTGGCAAGAGTACGACGCTCCCGCCAATATGGGGTTCTCTCCTTAGGAGGACAAAATATTGGACTCCATGTAGCTCACATGGTTTATGTCGGTTATAAGAACCTCTCATGTCCATAAGAGTTGAGTTTCTTGAATTACCGAGTCACTCCGAGTCTTGAGGTGAAGAGTTGAGTTGTTTATGATGATTTATGAGGTTTTTATCATATGATTTATTTACTATGAGATCATGAAAAGTATGTTTCAATCTAACTCAAGCCATGTGAGCCATCATTGTACATATGCATATTTTCGTAAAATTAATGATGATATTTACATTGTTGCATACACCCCCACAGATTCAGTACATTCCAAAGTGCTGACCCACATATTTTCCTATGGGCTACATTTCTTCATAATGTAGGTTCAGGCAATCAGTCGCAGCCTCGTTAGCGATATTCGAGTGCCTCAACTACATTCCCTCAGTTGTGAGTCCTCATGGTTCAAGGATCGTGTCTATATTTTTGGTGATATCGTTCTGTTGTTATGGATTTTAGTACTGTTTGAGTCAGTTGGGGGTTTGTCCCAATGGCATCTTAATTTTGATGTATAGAGGCTTTGCCAGACTAGAGGGATGGTATGTACAGACATTCAATATATATTTTGGTTGTATAGTTTGGTATTCTCCAGTATCTCTCTTGAACCCGATGTGATATATCTCTTTATTATGCATGACTATTGTTAAATTAAGTTCCTTAAGGTTGTTTCTGGCTCCAAGGGTTAGCTTGGGGCTACGTGTAGCCCTAAGCACCATGTGATGTCTCAGAATAGAAATTTAGGAGCGTTACAAAGCTTGGTACCAGAGCCTAAGGTTTAAGGAGTCCTAGGTCCTAGGCAGACTAACAAGTCACGTTACGTAAAGTCTTGATCATCGATGTGTAGCACATCGTATCTATGAGCAAGAGGCTATGGGACGTTTTAGGAAAAGTCATTTATTTCTTTCTAAAGTTTATCATGCCTATAACTGTCTCTTTATCTGTGATTAACTCGTGCTCTCTTATAACAGAAAATACCTCCTCGTCGAGCTCGTAGAAACAACAAGAAAACTTAACCCGTTGATCTCTTGAACAAGCATATGTCTCATGCTGAATTCCGGGCAGCCTCTTAGGCGCTATCCCAGGCCATTACCACCAGTGCTCAAGCTAACACCTAGCTACTATTCTGTCTCAGCAAAAGAATAATTCTGATGCAGCTCGAGTTCATGATTTTATGCGGATGAATCCACCTGAGTTCTATAGGTCGAAGGTAGGTGAAGACCCACAGATGTACTTAGATGAAGTGAGAAATATCACCCAGATTATGCATGTGACTGAGGAGGAGAGTGTTGAATTGGCTGCCTATCGAATGAAAAATATTGCATATGATTGGGTTGAGATGTGGAGGAAGAGTAAAGGGGAGGATGCCGCTCCCATAACTTGGCAGTTATTCCACGATGCATTCATGGATAGATTCTTTCCTCTTGAGATGAGGGAAGCAAAGATAGAGGAATTCATGAATTTGAGACAAGGCTCCATGAATGTTAAGGAGTATTGTCTTAGATTCAATCAGTTATCCAAATATGCTCCTAGTATGATGGCTGACTCCAAGACCATCATGAGCAAGTTTGTGACCGTCGTGTCTAGTTATGTTGTGAAAAAGTGTAGATCTGGTATGCTTAATAGGGAGATGGACCTTTCTTGGTTGATGATACATGCCCAACAGATTGAAGATGATAAGGTGAAAGAGAGGGAGAGAGTAAGAGGGAATAAAAGATCTAGATCAGAGCAGCAGGGATTCGGTCAGTCCAGATTCCAAGAAGGGAACCACCCTCAATTCCAGAGACGTCCGTTTATGCCCGCGCCTTTCTCAATTAGTGCTACCATAACTAGAAGCAGGCAGGAGTAGGGGAACAAGCCTATCCCATCCAGGTCTCAAGAAAGTGTAAGTAACAAACCTCGTCCTCCTTCATGTGCCAAGTGTGGTAGAGATTATTTTGGCGAATGTTTTGTTGATCAGAGAGGTTGCTTTGGTTGTGGAAAGTTAGCCACCGACTTAGAGATTGTCCGTATGCTAGACAGGGGAGTCGAGATGCTCGTCCCCAGAGTCAGGCTACCAGTACCCCCACTTCTGTAGTTCGCCCAGTTCCTGATTAGGGCGCCTCTTCTAGTACTGCTGGCGGTTCACACCAGAATTACTTCTATGCTATACCACCTCACCAGGAGTAGAAGGACTCTCCATCTGTTATCACTGGTATGCTTCGTGTCTTTCATTTTGATGTGTATGTATTGATGGACCCCGATTTGAGTTTCTCTTATGTGACACCTCTAGTTGCTGTAAATTTTGAGATGGACCCTGAACGGATTCCTGAGCCTATTCTGGTTTCCACATCGGTAGGGGAATCTATTATTGGTAAGCAAGTGTATAAGAAGTGTTCTGTCACTGTCCTTCATCGGGTCATATGTGCTGATTTGATTGAGCTAGATATGGTTTATTTTGACATTATTCTGGGTATAGATTGGCTTCACTCGTGCCATGCGTCTATAGATTTTCGTACCCGAGTGGTTAAGTTTTAGTTTCCTGACGAGCCCATTTTTGAGTGGTTTGGGAGTTCTGTAACTCCGAAGAGCCATTTCATATCCTACCTCAAAGCTAGGAAGTTGACTTCCAAGGGTTGCATCTATCACCTAGGTTGAGTTAAAGACCTCAAGTCTAAGACTTCAACTATTCAGTTAGTTAGCATTGTTAATGAGTTTCCCGATGTTTTCCAAGAAGATCTCCCAGGGTTGCACCTGATAAAGAAATAGAATTTGGGATTGATCTCCTTCCCGGCACTCAGCCTATTTCTATTTCTCCATACCGTATGGCTCTCATAGAACTTAAAGATTTGAAGGAGCAACTCAAGGATCTATTAGACAAAGGCTTTATCAAACCTAGTGTTTCCCTATGGGGTGCACCTGTTCTATTCGTGCGTAAGAAAGATGGTACATTGCATATGTGCATTGATTACCTTCAACTCAACAAGGTAACTATCAAGAACAAGTACCCTCTTTCTAGAATCGATGATTTATTTGATCAGCAATAGGGTGCAAGTTATTTCTCAAAGATAGACCTTAGATTCGGCTATCATTAGCTTAAAATGAGAGAGTGTGATATTCCAAAGACAACCTTCCGAACCCGTTATGGTCACTTTGTGTTTCTTGTCACGTCCTTTGGGTTAACCAATGCTCCAGCAACCTTCATGGACCTTATGAATCGAGTGTTCAAGTAATATCTTGATATGTTTGTCATTGTATTCATAGACGATATTCTTGTGTATTCCCAAAAAGAGGATGATCATGCCGACCATCTTAGAATTGTCTTGCAAACTCTTAGAGATCATGAATTATTCACTAAATTTAGCAAGTGTGAATTTTGTCTAAGGTCAGTTTCTTTTCTGGGTCACATTATTTCCGCTGAAGGCATTATAGTCGATCCCCAAAAGATAAAAGCTATAAAGAATTGGCCTAGACCTACCTCCCCATCTGACATTAGGAATTTCTTGGGTCAAGCTGGTTACTACCATCGTTTTGTTGAGGGCTTCTCTTCCATTGCGTCTCCCATGGCCCGGTTGACCCAAAAGAAAGTGAAGTTCCTGTGGTCGGAACCTTGTGAAAAGATCTTTCAGGAGTTGAAAACTCGACTCACTTCAGCCCTAGTGTTATCTTTACCCGATGGTACTGAGGGTTTTGAGGTGTATTTTGATGCTTCTAGAGTTGGTTTGGGTTGTATGT
The DNA here is from genome assembly GCF_002878395.1 of Capsicum annuum. Taxonomy (NCBI): domain Eukaryota; kingdom Viridiplantae; phylum Streptophyta; class Magnoliopsida; order Solanales; family Solanaceae; genus Capsicum; species Capsicum annuum. The sequence continues at coordinate 109,996,366 of NC_061113.1, read as the reverse complement.
TGATGTAGAGGGTTAAAGTTATAGCTTATGCCTCTAGATAGTTGAAGCCTCATGAGAAGAATTACCCAACCCATGATCTTGAATTAGCAGCTATAGTCTTTTCTTTGAAAATATGGAGACATTATTTGTATGGTGTTCATGTTGATGTGTTTATTTATCACAAAAGCCTGCAATATGTGTTTACTCAGAAGGAGTAGAATCTTAGACAAAGAAGATGGTTAGAGTTACTAAAAGACTACGATATGAGTGTGTTGTATCACCCCGGGCAAAGCCAATGTTATGGCAGATGCTCTTAGCAGGTTGTCTATGGGTAGTGTAGCTCATGTAGAGAATGATAAGAAAGAATTGGCTCGTGATGTGTATCGTTTGGCTAGGTTGGGTGCTAGATTACTTGATTCCACTAAAGGGAGTATGTTAGTTTATAGTAGTTCCGAGTCTTCTTTGGTCTCGGAGGTAAAGGAGAAGCAAGACAGGGATCCTAGTTTGGTCAGACTGAAGGAGTCAGTTAAGGACCGAAAGGTAGAGGTTTTCTCCCAAGGAAAGATGGTGTGTTGAAATTGCAGGGTAGATTTTGTGTTCCCGATGTTAATGATCTAAGGAAAAGAATTATGGCTGAAGTGCATGGCGCGCAATATTCTATTTATCCTGGTTATACCAAGATATACCGTAATTTATGGAAAATCTATTAGTGGAACGGTATGGATAAAGACATAGCAGGATTTGTGGCAAAGTATTCTACTTATCAACAGGTTAAGGTAGAGCACCAAAGGACCGGGGGTGTAATGCAAGAGTTTAGCATTACTACTTGGAAGTGGGAAGAAGTGAATAAGGATTTCATAATTGGTTTTTCTCCTTCTCATCATCATTATGATTCTATTTGGGTTGTTGTAGACCGGTTTCTTGCCAGTAAATTCATCTTATACAGCTGAGGATTATGCTAGATTGTATATTCAAGAATTTGTTAGACTTCATGGAGTTTCTTTGGCTATTATCTCTGATAGGGGTACTCAGTTTACTTCCCAGTTTTAGAGAGTTTTTCAGAAGGGTCTCGGTAACTAAGTTCGTCTAAGTTCTGCTTTCCATCCACAAATAGATGGTCCGGCGGACCATTCAGACTGTAGAAGATATGTTGAGGGCGTGTGCGCTTTATTTTAAAGGTAGTTCGGATGAGTACTTGCCATTGATCGAATTTGCGTATAATAATAATTTCCATGCTAGTATTCAGATGGACCCGTTCGAAGCTTTGTATGGGAGAAGATGTAGATTGCCTATAGGTTGGTTTGGAGTAGGAGAAGCAGCTGTGATTGGGTCTGATGTTGTGTTCGAGGATATGGAAAAAGTTAAGTTGATTCGAGAAATATTGAAGACCACTCAATGTCATCAGAAGTTGTATGCGGATGTGAGAAGAAAAGATCTTGAGTTTAATGTTGATGATTTTGTGTACTTGAAGGTTTCACCTATGAAATAGATAAAGAGATTTGGGAAGAAGGGAATGCTTAGTCCCCATTATGTTAGCCCGTATAGGATTCTGAGCCATGTTGGAAAAGTAGCATATGAGGTGGAGTTACCCGTAGAGTTGTCTAGCGTTCATTCAGTATTTCATGTTTCCATGCTTAAGAAGTGTATTGGTAATTCTGTCGTGTTTGATTCATCCAAAAGCTTAGATATTCAGGATAGCCTTTCATTTGAGGAGATTTCGGTTGAGATTTTGGATTTTCAAATCCGTAGGCTAAGGAACAAAGAAGTTCCTTTGGTTAAAGTGCTTTAGCGAAATTAGTTTGTTGAGAGTGCTACTTGGGAAGCCAAAGCTGATATGAGAGCCAAGTACCCTCACCTCTTTTTTGTAAGTTCGGAGCCAGCAGAAGGTACTATTCTTTCTTAATTCCGCCCTCTTCTTATTAAAGATTCAGTTGTGTGTCTACTTTCATCATGAATTCATGTATTTTGTAGGGTATCCGAAGGTATAGAGTGAAGTAAGCCCTTTGAGTGAGTCGTTCCAGCTATACGTTCTCATTTTCTCTTGTTCTTGGACTATATGGCAACATTCGAGAACAAATATTTCCAAGGGAGAGATATTGTAATACCCCGAGACTCTAACCAATAGTGCAACCATGACTCAAGCTTATGAGAAGTAAATTATAGTGCTTTTGTTGTTTTCTGATCAAGGGTGATGTGTTTTAACGCCTCAAAGATGTCCTAGTGATTAGGTGAATCAAAACATTCCTTACCGATTGAATTCTTGGGAAGGATATTGCCACATTCAACTTCAAATGAGCATATATATCGTTATACTACGAATTATTGATCTCATGACCTACCAAATGATATATAATTGAATTATCTTTCCAACGATACCAATTTCACCCAAATCTAGTATCGGAGCCAAGAGTTATGCCCATTTTACTCCAGCATGTCAGGTTGGAAAACTGAGTGACGACATTTTGTGATAAGCTATCACAAGTGTGACGACTTATCACCAATATCGTCAGCCTTAGGCATATTTTCACCCCCAGTGACGACATTTAATGATAATTTGTCACATGTGTGACGACTTATCACCAATGTCGTCAACCTTAAGCAGAAATCATAAAATCCACCCTTTTGTGACGACATTTCGTGATGACTTGTCACAGGTCATGAGACTTGTCACGAATGTCACTATTTTTTTTTACCAATTAAAGGACATTTTTGCAAGGGTATTTTTGTCTTTTCCCATCTTTTGGAGGCCCCTATATATATGAGAATCCCCATCCAAACCCTAATTTCTTCATTTTCTCTTCCAATTCTCTTAAGAAAATATATCTAGGGTTTCATTTAAGAATATTAATCTTCCAAAAATCATCCATAAATCTTCAAGATTTCTTCAATAACCAAGTTCCTCATAGTGTGGGCTTCGAGAATAATTTATTATAAGTGTGGATAGAGTCTCAAGCACTAAAATTCATCCTTTTTCAAATATGAAGGTATGTGGGGTTTTGAACAAGAGCAATTCTTTCGTTATTGTGCCCAAAGCTTTGATTTCTATTATTGATATATATGATTTTACAAGTGGGTTTATACCCAAATTACTTCATCATGAGATTATGAGAATATAAATTGTTCAAGCTTTGTTATACATGATTATTTTGCTATTCCCAAGTAATGACTTGATATTTAATATTGTGAATTTCATATTTCTATCATGAGTTGATATTTCAAGTGCTTTCAAGATATGTGTCAAGCTTTAAGCATCCTTATAACAAACTGGATTATTGAGTATATAGATTCATGAGATTGAGTTGTTACAATGAGTCTTGATATTTCCTCAAAGTTATTGATGTTGCCATGATTTAATGAATTGATATATTTTGATATTGATAAAGATTGATTTGATTTGGGTCGAGTTAGGAATCCACAAATTGATTATGATTATATAAATGAGAAAGAGATTTGATTTGGTCTTCACGATAGTCCCTTGTGATGTTTGTGGTGGATTTCCTAACGCGTTTCTGAGCTTGTTTCTGGGAGTAGTATTTAGCACCGAGCGGGAAATATGGTATTTCCTCGAAACTACGTGACACCGTAGGATTAATATTGATAATTGTGGGCCAAAGGCCGAGTATGAGATTGTGATCACTAAATTTAGGTTGTACTCCCTGGCAAGAGTACGACGCTCTCGCCAATGTGGGATTCTTTCCTAAGGATGACAAAACATTGGACTCCATGTAGCTCACATGGTTTATGTCGGTTATAACACCCTAACATGTCTATAAGAGTTGAGTTTCTTGAATTACCGAGTCACTCCGAGTCTTGAGGTGAAGAGTTGAGTTGTTTATAATGATTTAGAAGGTTTTTATCATATGATTTATTTACTATGAGATCATGAAAAGTATGTTTCAATCTAACTCAAGCCAAGTGAGCCATCATTGTAAGTGAGCCATCATTGTACATATGCATATTTTCATGAAATTAATGATGATATTTACATTATTGCATGCACCCCCACATACTCAGTACATTCCAAAGTGTTGACCCACATATTTTCGTATGGGCTACATTTTCTAGTAATGTAGGTTCAGGTACTCAACCGCAGCTGCATTAGCGATATTCGAGTGCCTCAACTACGTTCCCTCAGTGGTGAGTCCTCATGGTTCGAGGATCGTGTCTATATTTTTGGTGATATTGTTCTGTTGTTATGGCTTTCAGTACTGTTTGAGTCAGTTGGGGGTTTGTCCCAATGGCTTCTTGATTTTGATGTATAGAGGCTTTGTCAGACTAGAGGGATGGTATGTACAGACATTCAATATATATTTTGATTGTATAGTTTAGTATTCCCAGTATCTCTCTTGAACCCGATGTGATATATCTCTTTATTATGCATGACTATTGTTGAATTGAGTTCCTTGAGGTAGTGTCTGGCTCTGAGGGTTAGCTTGGGGCTACGTGTAGCCCTAAGCACCGTGTGACGTCTTGGGATGGAAATTTCGGTGCGTGACAAAGGCTCCTTCCATTCTAGAATGTTTTATTCTTACAAATTAACATGTTTATTCTTTCACTATATGTCATCTTCATGTTACTAACTTGACTCTTTTTTTTACTTTATTTTTTCTTCCACACCCCAAGGATTGATTCGTGCATTCTCTGGCTCATCACATTAATTGGAAAAGGCTCGGGCTCCTTCGTTTAAACCTTAGTCACCAAGAAAGGAAAATAGGTGATAACAACGATACTAAAAATAAGCATAATGAGACGATTTTACAAATGGAACAAAGATTCCTCCAATTATAAGGGAAATTGTCACAAGTTCGTAACTTGTCTAATCTACCCCTTTCTTTGAATGCTCCTCTCGAGCCACAAGCTGAGGGTAACACCGCTATTAAATCCCATACCATATTCACAAGTCATCCCTTACCATCACATCCTATTTCACCATCTCCAAATAATTCAAGTCACATATATACTCTTCCTAAAAACAACCCATATCCACATTCTTATCTACCACAATGCTATACATATCCAGCCCTACAATATATCATCAACCTTTACCATAAATATGCCTCATTTTCATGATCCAAGTAACCATACTTTAGATCCAAGTTATGACAAAATGACCTCATTCATCCACCACCAATATAAATCCAAACCTTCAGAAAAAAATGCCCTTATGCAATCCGTGGTTGAGAGGTTGGAACAACTTGAATCTAGTAAGGGGTTGAAAAGGATAAGTTATGAGGACCTATGCATGCACCCTGATGTTGAACTACCGGAGGGGTACAAACCTCCTAAATTTGAATTGTATAATAGGAGTGGAGATCCGAAAGTCCATTTGAAACTATACTGTGACAAACTAGTAGGGGTCGGTAAAAACGAGCAGATTCTTATGAAGTTATTCATAAGGAGTCTCACTGGAGATGCTTTATCATGGTATATTGCACAAGATGCAAGAAAATGGTCAAAATAGACGGACATGGCCTCTATTTTTATAGAAAGATTTGGGTTTAATGTCGAGAATGCACCTGATTGGTTCTACATTCAGAAGTTAAAGAAGAAACCTATAGAATTATTCTGAGAATATAGAATGAGATAGATACGTGAAGCTTTTAAAGTGCGCCCTTCTTTAGATAAAAATCAAAAGAAGGAATTTTTCATTCATTCTCAAGAGCCACAGTATTATGAAAAGATGATGCTTATAGATGACCGAAAGCTTATTGACATCATTAAATTGGGTGAGAGAATTAAAAAGACATTAAAATGGCATGATAATAAATTTGGAGGCGCTGCAAGAGATTAAGACTTCATACGCTGATGAGAACAATGACATAAAGGAAGTAATGCTTTATTGACTATACAAGATCCTAAAATCCCTCCAATTTACCAAAAACGACTTCCTTCGCTTAAATACCAAACACCCATACATAAAGCACCTTTATATCCATACAATTACCCCATGTTATCTTATAATCCTACCAACTATCTTGCACAACCTGCGTTCTTTTAAATTTTGCCAACTACATTCCAGCAACCATTAGCTTATCAAACTCCATCAACACATCAACGATCCCATCAATTGGTCAGACCTCAAGTTAAGTTTCTTTAAAATCCATTAAGACAGTACACTCTTTTGGCTGAGCCTATTGACCAACTTTATGAAAGATTAAGGGTTGATGGCTACATTACTCTAATTTTTACAATTGTAATAAATACATCTACAAAAAGAATTGATATTTCAAAGTTTGTGCTTATCATTAGGAATGACAGGCCACACCACAGAAGAATGTCGTGCTTTAAAGGATAAAATTCAAGCACTGATTGATTCCAAGGTGATAAATATAATGGGGCCATATCTTGATGTTGATTAAGCATGATTGGCATCTATCTGACATTAATGAAGTGATATCACTGTAATACTCTGAGATTTCTCCTAGCTTAAAATCATACCGAGAACGACAAGGAGTAGCTTCTAGAATGAGTGATGTTTATTTTTATGTGGAATTCTTTAGATTTGTACTTTCCATGATGTAGGAAATGGAATTAGCTTTCTTGCGATATAAGATTCTCCTAAATCCGATAACCAGGTAAGAAGTTGCGGTTATTTGAAGTTCTAGTCGCAAAACACCGTCATTTAGAGCCCTAGCGTGTCACAGAGAAGATTTAAATGACGATTGTCATTTTCTAGTGGCCCTCGATGATATTAGCACATCGTGGAGAGGGCCAATTTCCCAGTTTTCAATTTCCAGAGGTCCAACGCGATAATGAAACATCACGCCATGTGTCAAAATGGCATTCCAAAGGGGCACCGCAATGACTCCACGTCGCGGAGTCTGCCCAGTTTCCAATTGTCATTTTCCAGTGAGCCACCGTGATAGTGACATGTCGCGGTGGCCACCCACATCAGAAAAAATTACGTTTTCCAGTTCCATTTAAGAATTTAAAGAGGGTATTTTGGTAAATTCCCCAACCCCCAATCCGTCCAAAAACAGAAGATTTATCAAATTTCAAAGAACTTTATGTTTTATTCATCTTTCTTCTCAAAGCAAAACCTTAGTTCATCATACTTCCTCTCCAAGAAACTCAAAATTCCTCCATTAATCCTCCAAGATAATCCAAAATTAAGGATTCCCAATACAAGAACACTAAGGATTTATCTCCAAAGCACCACTAGGAATCTAAGATTCAAACCTTTCATCAAAGAGCATCAATTAAGGTATGTGGAGTTATGAACAAGGACAATCCTTTCGTCCTTGTGCCCAAAACTTGATTTTATTGCGAAAGTTATTTGATTTTATATGTTTTCCTATGAATTTGAAGTTTAGGTTTACACCCTCTATTGCTATTCATGAGATTATGAGGATTTCAATGATTTGGAAATTGAATTACATAAGTATTTTATGTTTTATTCACATTGCTGAAATTTCGAGAGTTTAGGATGATTTATGAATGTTTATGTTATGAAGCATGAATTTTGAGATGTTTTATCATGAGATTAATACATGGGTCATTAAACCCTATTAAAAGATTGTCATTCAAAGAATTGTTGTGCTATAAGCACCCCATGATTAGAATATTTTTAGATTATTAAAAAAGATTTGACCTTTTGGTCTCAGAATAAATTTGAAATCCACTTTACAGATTTACAGTTGGTTTTCATTATAAACCATTAGATTACTTTTAAAGTGGATTTTTTTGGAGATCTTGAGCATGAGATTGGGAGTAGTATTTAGCACTGAGATGGGTACGTTACTACAATTTCATACCTCATAACTACATGCCAACATAGGATTTATATTATTCCCACTTCTACATGGATGACTGAGATTGTGATACTGAGATGAGATTGTTCTATTCCGATGGCAAGGGTAGAACAATCCTAACCTTATGAGGGCTAGTCGTCGGACACCATGGATGCTCACATGGTGTACATATCGGTTAGAAGAACCTCCCAAATAGATATCCCCCACTCTTAAAATAGTTTTAATTATTTGAAGTCTTGAGATAAAGTGTTTACCATATAGAATAAGTTTCAGACTTCTTTTAGCCTACATGATTCAAGAACAAGAATAGAATACAGATTTTAGAACTAAGTGTAATAACTCAAGAGATTCATACTACATGTTTTACTATTCATGATTTATGATTTTTAGATTTTAGATTTACTCAAGCTATGTGAGTCATTTACATTTAGTATGCATGATTTTATAAACGGTGATGATATTGTTTACTTATTGCATACGCCCCCATATACTCAGTACATCCTCAAAGTACTGATCCACATATATGTCTATGTGCTACATTATCTCATAATGTAGGTTCAGGTGCTCAGTCTCAGCAGCGTGATTGATCTTCGAGTATCTTATCTACATCCCTGTAGTTGGTAAGTCGTCATAGTTCGAGGGCTTAGTTATTCATATTTCCAAGTTACTAGTAGATATGTCTTTACTTATTTCAGATAGTTGAGTCAGCTGGGGCCTGTCCCAGTGACTCTCTAGATTTAGATAGAAGTGGGTTGTTGGAATATTAGATTCAGATTTAGACCTTTGAGTTAGTATTCATATTTTAAGGATTTTTTTATCAGACTTTTGAGATTTAGTATGATTCAAATATACTCAGAAGATTCAGACAGTTTTCTGCATATATTATGATTTTTCATCTATATTTCCCTATTTTGAGATTTAGATCTAGAAAAGGCAGGCAGGGTTAGCTCAGGACTACTTGAAGTTTGGAGCACCATGTGGCATCCCAGGAACCAGATTTTTAGGCGTTACAATCACATCGTTTCCTTATTCCAGGCTCTCAAGCACTTGAGTTACTATAATCTTTACATATGCTTGGAATAATATGAATTTTCCCAATGCAATTTGAACTACGTTTGACCTGATTCTCATTTAAGAGGGATATGTAGGCGCTCCTATGGAGTTCGATCTTATCATAACAAATTTTCATATTTTTGGAGCATATAACTGGGGCAGAATTTTTGAGAGGGACTCAAAAATTCTATCGAGAATCATTTCTTCAAGTTCAAGACTAGCAAGATTAACGTTGTGAAACTGGGGTAGATTTTTTGTAGGAATCCTCCTCAAAAATTTCATCAATGATTGCATCTCAAGAGAGTGATACAGAGTTTATGATCAAAGATAATGGATTTAGAACTTGAAGCGAAGGAATTGGCAGAGACACGAATCAATCTTTCCTTTATTTTAAATTAATAATTTTTTTAGTGCAGGAATAGAGTGATGAGTACAAATCTTTAGTATGCTATACAACATCAGAAGATAAATAAGGTTACGTATTGTCGTTCTATATTTTGAGCGGATTAAGGACTACCCTCTCTCGATAAACTGACTAAGGCTAAGCATTGTCCTTGGAAAGTTAATTAGGTTAAGCACTACTCTCTCGAACTACTCTCTCTTGAGAAACTGACTAAGGCTAAGCATTGTCCTTAAAAGTTAGTTGGGTTAAACACTACCCTCTCTCGAGAAATTATCTGAAGCTAAGCATTATTTTAAAAATTTGATGGATTTAAGCACGACTCTATCAAGAAGTCTCTAAGGATAAACTTTGTCTTTAGAAAGTTAATAGGGTTAAGTACTACCCCCTTGAGAACTGACTAAGGCTAAGCATTGTCCTTGAAATTTAGTTGGGTTAAGTACTACCCTCTCTCGAGAAATCATCCGAACTAACCATTGTTTCAAAAATATGATGGAGTTAAGCACGACTCTATCAATAACTCTCTGAGGCTAAGCATTGTCCTTGGAAAGATTATTAGGTTAAGCACTAACCCCTCGAGAAATTGACTAAAACTAAGCATTGTCCTTGAAAGTTAATTGGGTTAAGCACTACCCTCTCTCAAGAAATCATCTGAACTAAGCATTGTTTTGGAAATTCGATGGATTTAAGCACTACTCTATCAAGAAAATGCTTGAGGCTAAGCATTGTCCTCTAAAAGTCGACTAGGTTACTCAAGGACGAATATTATTTTCTAATAGCTAACATGCTAAGAACAACTGCCTTGGCATTATTAAATGTTATTGCTTTACTGGACATAGTGTATATTAAGCACAACCTCTTCAAATCTATATGAGCAAATCATTGCTCTCCCATAACAAATACACTTTCTTATCCCCTCTCATTATTACTGTTACATTATGTTTGTTTTTACCTCATTGTTTCATCTTCTATCTGTACTAATCATTTTTATCTAGTGACAGGTAAAATGAAAGACATTTGAGAAAAATTCTCCTTTCAAAATTTTCTTATCTCAATATATCAATTCTGAAACATAATTTTCTTTATCTCAATATCTCAAAACCTATTCATATTTTACCTCACCCATCTTATCAACCCAAGACATCATTATTTATGCTCGTCTTTTATCATTAACATTCTTTAGGAATATTGTTCGTTCCTAAATCTAGAACTACACAAGGCCTGATTCTCGTAAAACCAGAGATATGTAGGTGACTTAAGACCAAAGTCTTGGCTACACTATTTTTAAAACTACCTCCTGTTGCTTTAATTCCAACAAACCCTATTCTAGGTCAAATAAAATTGTCTCGTACGTTAACTTTCATTCCTCGACAATTCTTTCATCATTCTCAAGCAATGAAAGGACAGTTGTAGACACCCAATTTTGACCTCCCGATATCCTCTTAGACTGCTATTTTTGTCAAAATTATTTTAAAAAAAATTACACATTATTTTGGTATCAAATAATTTTCGACAAGCCATATTCATGATTTAAAAATATACAAATTATTTTATTACTTTTTATTTTCATTTATACAATTTATTAATTCAAATACAATATTTACATAATTTTATTAATATTTATTAAATTATTTTTTATGTAAATATGCACACACACAATTTATAAATGCATTGTCTTTTATTATTATTATTATTATACTATTTTATATAATGTGTTTTATGTAACATAAATTTTACATTCGTAGTTATTTTAATAACGACATCTTATTATTTCTATTATTACATTTATTAAAATAGCAATGCTAAGTCAATTCAACTATCTTCTCAATTTTATTTAAATTCTAGCCATTGTTTGAACCCGATTAATAATAATTTTAGCCTAATTCAATCAATTTATTATGATTCTAGCCACATTTTTGAATTTCACATAATCTTAAATCTCAACCATTGATCAAGATTGACCTAACGGTCGAGATCAAATCTCTATTCAAACCCTAATCCTATTTCTAAAAGGAGAAGGCAGTCGCATCTCACCCGCCCTCTCCCATATCTCTTCTTTCTCTTTCTAAAAAGTTAGCCACTATCGTTGTCCAACACCCTTTCTCTGGTGAACCATGGAGATACTGCCATCACGGCTAAACTAGTCTTCGGTGAACCACTAACGGGCCCACCCACCCTTCTTTATTATTCTTCGGCCAGCAATAACCACTGCCCGACTCGGCTGACCACTGGTCCTTCCTGGCTGGTGAGCACACCATCACCGCCTCAAAGACCAACAACTACTGTGCCAGATTCCCCTCCAGGCCACCGCGTCTCTACCAGACCGCAATGATCTCAGCCGCCAGTTACGGAATCACTCCAAAAAAAACACCAGCCACCACTACTGCCTACACAACATCCATGCAGCTAGCGAACAAACTAACTGCTGCCTCACCGCTCCAAACTCCAGCCAATTAACACTGGAAAAGAGTAAATTCATGATGGATTTTTGGAATCCATCTCAGGTTGGTTATTTTATCTAAATTTTCTTCTTCTACTCTATTTTTCCCATTTTCTTCTGACTGATTTTATTAGAGTCAGGATTAATGAAGTTTGAGTGTGAATTTTGAATTGTCTCTTCCAATTTCATGCATGCTTATGTATTTAGAATGACCTATGTGAGAACACCAAAATTTGCATGTTCTTAATTTTGACCCTAATGTTGATTCTAATCCATATGTTTGCCTATCGATTTTGGTCGATCCCAATTGTATATGTCTAAGTACTATTGTTATTCAATTTTAAAATGAAGTTGTTGTTTTATGATTGACTTTGTTGATATTGATTTCGCTTATCAAGATGGAATTACAGTTTTGTTACTTCCCTTCGTAATTTGATTTTGAATAGTCTGGTTTGCTAAATAAGGTAGCTGATGTCTTTTAATCAGCCACCAATCATATGACAACTTAGCATTATTTATATTTGGTATGCTTTGACTGATTTCATGCTCAATTTTATCCCTACGATCCATAATCCTCTATAATTAATTCAAACATACCTATAATTGATCTTCTTTTCTTTAATGAATATGTGGCAAACTTTAGTACTTAATTATTTATGGTAAAGATTTGATTCATTTTTTTTATAATTAAGTGAGGATATGACATATTCTTCTCTTAATTAAAACTTTGATTGATATGTATTAGTTATTATAATTGGTGTATTTATAGAAAAGGATCCTTAATCACTCCCCTTGATTATTCCCTCCTCTTTTGTTTCCCTGAATGATTTTGTACCTTTTTCTTTCCTTAATTGTCAACTTCAGTACTATATAAACACCTTCTCTCTTTATTAACATTCAGTTCATATTAGCCTCGAATTCACTACAAGCTATTTATAAGTATATTTTAAGTTCTTTTGCATTTTAAAAGAAGAAATTCAACTTTGTCCTATCATTGTCATTGCTTTGTCGAGGTCTACTTTATCATTTTCTTCACGACGTATTGGTAAGTCTCTAATCGAGGCAATTTTATATCTTATGTGATGATGTTATGATACTAGAAAGTATGTCCGCAGGAATTATTTGACGTTTTCTTGTTGTATCGTCGTTGTGTCATTTTTGTGTTCGAAATCATGCCATAATATGCTCGTTTGTCTCTTTGTGCTTGCTGTGTTATTTCATTGTGTCTAAGAGGTCTTGGGGTTTGAAGAGTCGCCCGGGAGTGCGGGAGGGGTTGTTTACTTCCTTCCTAGTTTAGGCTTCTCATTTTTTATTAGCCTGTATTATTATTATAAAACTCTGATGTAATAATAAATTAAGGGACTGCTCGGGGGCGAGAATTTATGTGCTCTATGAATCGCATAGGCAAACACAACTTAGGTCTATGTTCTTTATGTGCTATATGATCATCTAGGCAAACCTTATCATAGGATCAACAATAAATTCATTTCATCACCTAGAAATCATCCTTTTAGGAGTTCGAATATGTCAACTTAATTTACAACATGTTTTGACATGTTTAACAAAGTTTTGGACAGATTATAAATGACATTTACATCAGTTTAAATAACAATTTCAATAATTAAATTTTAATTTTCAACATCCAAATGACATTTTCTGCATTTTAAATAATTTTTCAACATAATAAAATTAATTTTCAGCAATATAAATTTACCTTTCAACATTAATTCTCGGTATTTCTATGATAATCTCAAAAGCTATTTTACTATGTTCTAACTAGCAATGATTTTCCGCAATTTGTCCGACACTGTAACAAACTGCAATCAGTGTTTGTTCACAACTACATTTTGTAATCCTTTCTTTTGCAATCAAACAAGATAGACATATATTAGTCCTGATTTGTTCCCTTTTTTCTGCAAACTCAAAAAGTCAGTTTCTACTTTTAATGGCAATCTTTGCCGTCAGTTTGTTTAAACAATAAAGGGGCTTTCTTCTTTAGAAGTAACTTCTAAACAACTACGATAATTTCGGCATCGTTAATGTCTGTTCTTTCAGTTTTAATGAGATCATTTCACATTTTAACCCTCTCTTCCTTAATTCTCGTATGTCAATACGTCTACATCTAGATACCATGTCTATAGGCTTAACTAAATAAAAATAAATAATTATTTGTCTTAGCATGTTAATCACCTTAATCAACTCTTAATTAACTAAGAGGCCTAATTGAGACTATTGTGTGCTACTTGTTGTCCAATGTGTTTACGCACTTTGAGTCTAACTAGGAAACATAGCTTTGCTTGTATAGACCACAAATCCAAACTAGAAAAGTCTAATGGCTCTTAGGCCATACGTTGGGATGATAGACATTTTAGAGGCGTTAGTTTTATCCTTTCTTTTAGAACGCCTTTAAGTGAACAACCAGCCTAGGTGGGGGAACGGATAGTCATTCGGAAGTAATGATATCCAACATATATTACACGACTTATGACATTATCACTTGTCTAAGAATCCAGCTAGTGGGTCGAATAATGATTAACAAGTTGGGGTTCTGATCCGAATGAAACTAAAAACATTTCCTTGGTTCGATTTTTTGATTTTATTCTTTTATTTTATCTTCTTATCTATTTGAGGTAGTTAGTTTATTTAAGCAGTCCATTTTACTATAATTTGTGTCATTCTTATTTTCTCGCTTTTATTATTTTTTTATTAATTTTTGTGTTGTTTACCACTTAGGTAATTATCAAATAGGAATAACCAATAACATGTTTGTTTATTAATTATTTTATCACTTAGTTAACATTAAGTTAATAAAATAATTGACCTTAGCTTATCACATAGAATCCCCACATAAAATACGAATTCAGCCGGAAACCACCTTTGTAGACCTCGAAAGGTGCCTAACACCTTCCTTTCAAGGTAATTTGAACCCTTACCCGAATTTTTGGTGAACTAAGATAAAACAACAATATAGGTTCGTAGTTAGCCTAGACCGGTGCCCTAACACACCTTAATTTGTTAGGTGGCGACTCTTCACATTTTCTCAAATAATCCTAAAAAGAGTAGTCACGTCAAATACCGCTTTGTGAGAAAAATGGTGCGCGACATACGACAATAAGAATTTTAAATAGAAGAAAGTTATTGAGTAATAAATTTCATCATTGTTAGATTATAAAATTTTGATAAAATAGTATCACTAGATAATTAGTTCTATAAACATATGATAAAGAAAAATATAAGAAATATGACTGGAACATCGACCAATTACTTCTTTTAATCGAAAATTTTGACTTTCCTTCATATTCATTTGGTAAATTTGTAGATCCAAATTATTTTTTTCTATATTGTTGTCATAACTTTTTTCTTTAAATATTATTCGTGCATCACATAGGTACTAATACTAGTTATGTAAAACAAAGAAAAGAGTCATAACACATATAAATAAAGTTGCTCTTAAATGTTTGTTGGATGATAAAATTCTCGGGACTAAAAATAATAATCGAGACATGAAAAAAATACTGCAACAATTATTTTATTAATTTCAACGTGAGTGTTACAATCTCTATGAATCCTCTGATTCGCCTTTCAAATGTAAATTCAAGGGCTTCAAGCTTGATCTTGAACTTGATGGATTTGATCTTGACTCGTGCTTGAATCCAAGGGCTTTGTTGCTTGTTCTTGAATCGTGCGGTCTTGATATTGAACTTGAAATTGATTTGCCGATTTGATAAACTTGCTCTCGGTACTTGAATGCAAGGGTCTTTAAGCTTGTTCTTGAATCTTGTAGTCTTGATCTTGAATCTTGATGAACTGATCTTGAATTCTTGAATTTATAGAGAAATTTGCGTTGTTTGATCCACGAGCTCTCTCTTGCTTCCTGCTAGACTTATTGGTCCCCTTTTTCTGATTTATGAGACCCCTATTTATAGTTGTGAAAAGGAAAGAGTCATAGTGAAGGTCAATTTCTTTAGGCCAATCAGATTTAAGTAACATGGTTATGATAAATATGAACTTTCTTTGACCAATCAGATTTAAGTGACATGACACCTTTTATGGGCTTTTAATTCACTAGGATCATCATTTTGACACGTGTCATAGTCACATTGGCTCCTTCATATGACTTGGCATACCACATCATTTGACATGTGGCGCCAAATTAGACCTCTAGAATATGATGACATCTCGGGCTTGTTAAAGTGGGCTTAGTTTTTTGTAGTCCAAACTAATATGATGACATCTTGGGCTTGCTAAAGTAGGGTTAGTCATTTCTAGCCCAAATCAATGGGCTAGCCCAATAAAAATTAAATTTTAATTAAATCCATTCATGTTTGGACTTAAATAATTAGTCCAATTATATTAATCCCTAATATTTATTTGGGATCAATATATTTTAAATTTAATATAATCCAAATTTTGTGCGGATTTTAATTTAGTAAAATTTCGTTGCCTACAATGTTATTATTCCAATTTTGATGGATTTCCTTTTTTTTTTTCCCCTTTATTTGTATATTTTAGGTCTCTTTTTTATAATACACAAAGAGAAAAATCTACCAATATTTTTTTTTCATATATTTTAAAACTTTTTTATTTTAAATATTATAAATATAATGATTTAATAATTACAGAAAATAAGTAAAAAATAATTTTTTTATTGCAAAGACATTTAATGAAGAACAAAAAGCTTGAATGACTTTTCTAAACGTCTTTACACTTTTAATATATTAGAAATTAGAGATTAGAGATAGAGATAAAGATTTGACATTATTTTTAGGCTATGTATAATTAATACTTGCATTAGTTACTAGTTACACACTATTGTGTATTTAAACTGTGTATTATTAATACCATATTTTTCTATGTATTAATAATACAAATGTTTTGATACATGCATTAACTAAATTAAATAACAAAATTGTCCCTCAAATTCCTACTACAATATTTCCCCAATTCATTTTTTATAGTATTTTACCTCTCTTTTCTGTACTTTGTCTCTCTTCTTTACACTTAGCCATGCACATAACTTTTATGTCCATTTTGTTTAGTTTCACTTTGCTTTGATTCACTGGTTTGGAGAAAATTATTTTTGACCAATTCTCCAACTTATAGCTATCTTGTGAGCTTTGCAACAGCTTGGATGAATCCAAATCTTCCAAGCTTCTAAGATCTTATCCATGAAGCATGTTCAGTATCAATTTATTCTCTTTCTCTACAGCTAGTTTGAATTCGAATGATTTTAATTTTGGGGTTATCTTTCAAGTCGTTCTGTGCTTTAATAAAAGAACAGATCAGAAAATGTTGAGTATATTTTTGTCAAATATTTTTTTAATAAAAATTATATAAGACATATTACTTCAAATACGTCAAACAAAATAATATATAAGAAATAATGTCAGCATAATTAATACAACATTGTTATAATACGCTCTACCAAACGACCCCTAATAATACCATTGACCCTAATGAATGTCGACGCCATTCTTTAACATTTAAATACTCTTCACTCTTCAGTGAGTAATTATTTTCTTATTTAGTCGAAAATATTTTCTAACACCAAAAAATAACTAATATTTCAAAAATGATTATTTTCAAATCATAAATTTTTGTTATACCAAACCCACAGTTGTGTTGAGATTTACATTCCTTCTATTTTTTATAATTTTCATTAATGGTAGAATATTTTTATTTTTTTCTTTTTAGTCTAAAAATATTTTACATTATTTACTCTCTTATAAGTGTAGGGTTTATTAATTACAGAATATTTAGTCTAATACCTATAAGGAAAATATATATTCTCCTTATTTATTGTATTTAGTTTCTTATAAATAGAGATGAACTCTTTTTTTTTTAATCAATGAAAATAATCAATATCAAGAGTTATCATTCATTCTCTATTTAATTTTCTTTCTTGTCTCTTCCATTTCATAATAGTGGTATCAAGAGTATTCATTGATCCTCTTGGATCTGTGAATTTATTGAAGAAAAATTTTCAATCACTTTTAATTCCTATCTATTTTCAATCTACTTTTAATCCATTCTTTTATTTTTAACGCGAGACTATTTCTAACTCTTACTTTTGTTTTTAACATAAGACTATTTCTAATTGATTTTTAACCCATATTATTTTAAATCTTGTTTTTAACCATGATAAGCAATACTCTCTCTTTCAATGCCCCATAAATCTTCACTGATGAAAATTATCAAATTTGGGCAGTTAAGATGAAATCATATCTTGAAACTTATGATTTGTGGGAAGTTGTAAGAAAGACAAATCTAAACAACCACTTTCTGCAAATCCTTCTGCTGCTAAAATCAAACTTTGCTCAGAAGAAAAATCTAAAACAAAAATTATAATTTAAAATTCAGTTGTTGATTCAATTTTTTTTTTTTAAATAATTGCATGTGAAAAAATAAAAGAAGCTTGGGATAAGCTTGAAAAGGAGTACCAAGGAAGTGAACGAGGTAGATAAAATCAAATTTTAAATTTGGAAAGAGATTTTGAATTACTTAGGATGCAATAAGGTAAGACAACTACTAAGTATTCTGACAAAATTTCTTTGATTGTCAATAGAATTAGGTTGCTTGGCGAAGATTTTAAGGATAATAGAATAGTTAAAAAAAATCTGGTGACTATTCCTGAGAGATTCAAGTCCAAAATCTCCTCTTTAGAAGAGTCTAAAGATCACTCTGTCATTTCTCTTGCAGAATTGATAAGAGTTCTTCAAACATAAGAGCAAAGAAGTGCTTACCGGGAAGAAAAAATTGTTGAAGAAATTTTTGATGTGAGCCACCAAAAATGTAAAATTGATTATCCTCCTTACAAATATTGCAAAAAAAAAAAAGACATACTTAGAAAAATTTTGTTGGTGGATATATGATGCATTATGTGAAAGTTGCAAACAAAAAGGTCATATCACAAAAGTATGCAAGTTTAAAAACACTAAAGATAAATCAAAAATACTACTTGTGGAAGAAGAACACGAGGAAGACCAATTTTTTTAATTTGTTGCAACAAAATCACGGAGAAGTACGCTTTTTTAAGAATAATTAAGTGTTTAAACTCAAATTGGATACACCAACTTGAGTTTGGGGGGAATGTCGAAATTTACTTTCCTTGTATCTTATGATTTTCATTAATGATAGAATATTTTTATTTTCTCTTTTTAGTCTAAGAATATTTTATACTATTTACTTCTTTTTAAATGTGGAATTTATTAAATACAAAATATTTAATCTAATATCTATAAAAAAAAAATATCATATTCTATTTATTTATTTTATTTAATTTCTTATAAGTAGGATGTACTCTTTTTTTTCAATCAATATCAATGATTAGCATTTATTCTCAGTTTAATTTTTTTTTTTTTTTTTTTTTTTTTTTGTTGTCTCTTCCATCCCAGTGAAGTTGTTTCAGAAAAAGCGACGTATGCGGTATGACGGTACCCAATGTTGATAGAGTAACCACTTATTTTGCTTCAAAAGCAAGTTGTGAACCTCATACGGCAATCCCAAAAAACAGAATGTCATGAATTTCAAATCCTACTGATGACGCCAAAGTTTCTCGAGTCTGTTTTTTTTTTTTTTTTCATTCGATGTTTGGTATCCGCATTAGAGCCTGACTAATTCAGATTCGCACCAGGTAGGGCCACATTCGAAAGGTAGGACTTTCAACAGAGTTTTCTCCATGCTCAGAGTCGAATCCTCGATCTCTGGTTAAGGGTGGAGCAGCCCCATCCGCTGCACGGCAACCCATATTGATCTCGAGTCTGCTTTCTCTTTAATTTGCTGCCCCTCTCTCTAATTTTTTCTGTTTTTATTCTCCTCTATCAATCGTATTTTTCCCCATATCAAATAAATAAATATAATTGCATGTTACCTACACCAGATTCATATGTATTTGACTTTATTATGATAAAACAATAGGGAATGATGAAAGTGATAGTGTCAAATGTCATTCTATCAAAACTTGAGTTTCGGGTAGATTTGTCTAGTAGAGCCTTTTTTGTTTCCTTTTTCAAGTATAAGTTCAATGCACTGGATTTTTGTGGAGTGAAAAAGAAAAATCTGCTTCAAGAATAATGGTATGTATTAAAAAATAGTACCTAACAAATAATACCAAGTTTAATATGTACAAAAAGAAGATGAACTTTTTAAAATAAAATTTATCACGCTTCTTAATCTTATGGTTCTAAATATATCACGTGAAAAGTTGAAATTAAAATATTACTTAAAAAAAATTCTTTTTTAAATAATTAAAAAAAAAATTATTCTTCTTAAAATGAAGGAAGTAATAAATAAATATGGAAATAAGAGAATATAATTTCATTCTTCTTTATGAGTTAGCGTTTTTCATTAGTAAACCGAATACTGTTAATTACTATAATAAAAAATATCATTATACTCATCAATTACCTTGTATTGCACGCGTCCCCTCATCGCAGCCCCCACACCTCAAACCGTAACTAAATTTTCTCTTTCACCTTTTTTTCCCATCCATATATATAATGACCTTAAAGTTAGCACACATCCTTCCCATTTTCACTTTCCCCAATTCTCCAAATCCCAATTCCATCGACTGATCATGTCCAGAGATCTACAATCCCGTCGACCTCTTTCGGAAATTCAGTTACCAAACATTATCAATTCATCGTCGTCTTCAAACATCTTAAGAGATGAGCCAGAAAGATGTAGTAATAAGGAACAAGCTGCAGAAATCAGAACCCCAGGAACTCCTCAGAATTTGATCCCCAAAATTCTCAGCTGTCCACCTGCCCCTAAGAAGCCCAAAAGGGTCATCTCATGTAAAAGGAAATTACTTGGCGAGTTGGAGTTTTTCGATGTGGCGGCAAAAGAGGAAGTAGATTCCTTCTTCAAATCTGTTGATGAGAATTCTAAACCATGTGGGGCTAACAGTAACAAGAAGAGAAGGTGTCTTCTGTAAATTACCCCTGCTGGCAGGCCAAAAATAAAACAAGTTATGCTCCACAATGGATCCAATGTCCATCCATCTTACTTTTACAATATGATGAGAACACTGCTCCTCAATCCTGATGTATGTATACTATCTATTATACAAATATTCTTTTCCTTTTTTAATATCATGTGAATTATTAATATTCGATCTGAATTTTGAATTTGTACCTTCTCCGGCTCGGAGAATTATCTGAACTATTTCATCTTTTTAAAAAAAATGAGAATTCCCAAATTTTGGCTTATTATCATCACTACTTTGTTCAGATGATTTCTTAATGATTCCAAGTGCTTTCAAGGGTACATATTCTAGAGAAAACCAGTACTACTAACTGATGGATCATAGTAATTCGGAATGTTTCTGAATTGCCTTTGTTAGAGGGAATTGATGGTTGTGAGTTTTCTGCAATATATAACTATTTAATTTGGAACATTATTAATAATTAATTACCTATAGTGATTAGTGTGTTTGGCATCATTTAGATGGGTAATCAATAATCTTGGGCCAGTGGTGATTAATCCATAGCCAAGGGTTGAGTAAGTGTCACGGCTTTAATGTTGGCATCGGATTGATTTTCCATTTTTCTTAAAATGAATGGACAGAGGGATTTGTTGTATTCATTGATGTGAACAAAACTAGACAATGTGCTGTCTTCAACGTGATACCATTATATTTGTCCATATTCACTTTTCCCTAGGTAAATTTCAAGCTTCTCTTTCTCTCCTCTTAATTTCAAGCTTCACCCAAAATTTAAATAGCTAAAATGCCAATCGGTTTTTTTCCTACGAAGTTATACTCAACTGCACGACTAGGACGACTCTTTCTAGTTAAATAAATTTACCCCTTTTAAGTCCTGTATTAAAATACTCTAATACAAAGTGGGGAGGAGTATTTAAAAATCAACGTATTCCAACATATAACTGTCGCTATTGTATCCATCTTACTATGTATGTATTCTCCTAATTGAAATGCCAATATACATCTTTAAGTCCTGACTTGCAGGGAAAGTTTTATTTGTGTTTTGTTGATCTAAAGGGTTGATTTGTCAACTGTTGAGTCTGTGTTTGTGCGTGAAAATATAATAGTTTTTCAATGGAGACTAGCTAGTAAAGTTCGATCTCTAATATGATGTTGTGCAAGGTTGTGATCATATTGGTTTGTTGTGAATTGTGATGATGGGTCCAACAAATCACGGCGTGACTCGTATTTTATTTGCATTTGCATCGTCCTTATAATAATATATAAACAACATAAATCCCCTGCCTATTCAAACTAATTACATAAAATCTCTTCTAGTTTTCTCTCTCCCGAATTTTGCAAATATACTCATACATTCAGCTGCTTATCATACTTAGCTCGAATGTATGATAAGACAATTAATCCTTTGCAAATATACTCATACATTTGGTTGTCCATCATACATAGCTCGAATGTATGATAAGACAGTTAATCTTATATTTAAGGTAAGATGATAAAACATAATCTGCTACACTCATGAAAAGAGTAATCAATCAAAATCTTTCATTCCCTTAAAAAAAGTTACTAATTACCTATATTTATGTTTGGCAGAATACATACACAGGTCCCTTAAGTACGCATATCTTTCACTTAGGCACTTTAAATGGATATTATTCCATTTTGGCACCTCAAGTGGCCTTCAAGTGTGCCACTTTGACACTTTTTGCCGAGTTGGCAAGGTGTGTGTGACACACGCATTGAAGGCGCTTTTGGGTGTCATTTTTGTAATTTTTCAGTGGCATTTTCGTAATTTTTTTCTTCTCTTTTCTTCTCTTTTCAATCCATTAACTTACCACCATTTTTTCCTTAACACATTCTTATGCTAAAATGGTCAAATCAAGAATCTTACTTTTTTTATGAAAGAAGAAATCAAAAAACTAGAATGATTAAATCAAGAAATAAGAATGCTTAATTATAAGAAATAAGAATGCTTAAGAAATAAAGCTAAATCAGTGAATAAAAATTGAGATCAAACAAAATCATTAAAAAAAAAATCGAAGCATAAAAATCAAGAAAAATTAGTGAAGGAAAATTGAAAATCGAAGAAAAATTGATGAAAGGAATTAAAAAATAAAGCTAAATCCGTGAAGAAAAATTAAAATCAAATAAAATTAATTAAAAAAATTAAAAATTGACTGGTGGGGTGGGTGGGGTGGAGGGTAGGTGGGTGGGAGGGGCGATGGGATGGGTGGACTGGTGGGGTGGGGTGGGGGTGGGTGGGTGGATTGATGGGGTGGGTGGGGTGGGAGTGGGGGTGGATGGGGTGTTTGAAGAAGAAGGTTAGTGGGATGGGTAGGCTAGGGGGAGGTGTACTTTTTATTTAAATTAATTATTTATAAATTATTTGAGTATTTTTTATTTAAAAATAATTATTGGGGAAAGCGGTGCTTATTGATTTTTTTTTTTTGAAAAAAAATTAATTAATGATTTAAAAATTATTTTTAAAAAAAATGACACGTGTCAACATATTATTTGACACTTTCCACATCATCAGGCGCGTGTAATACACGCACACAATATAAATTTGCTGATTCAGCAAAAAGTGTCAAAGTGACACTTTATACCTACTTGAGGTGTCAAAATGAAATAATGTCCACTTGAGGTACTTAAGTGAAAAATGATGCGTACTTAAGAGGGCTGCGTATGGATTTTGTCATTATGGTTTGTATGATTAAATAAAATAACTGAAATTTAAATTAAAAAAAAATCTTAAACATCACTGTTAGTTTTTCTCATTTTTAATGACGTTTTTGAAAAAAAAAAGTCGTCTTCTTCTTTCTTCAATTCTCGAAAAAAACATATGAACATCCCTATATTGTTGCGTCATTTCGAAATTTGGGAGTTGAAAATCATTTATTAATTCTATAAAAGTGATGCAATTATTATTTCGGAAAGTATTAAATTTTTGAAATTGATTGCTACGATCGCGATGGAATTGAATACTGACGAAATTCGTAAAAAAATTAAAGTAAAATACACAACAATTTCACATGTATATGGGCAACTTATACATTTAAAAAGTAAACTGCAGTAATGTATAATGTCATACTACACATCTAAATTTTTCACCTTAAACATGTATGACTTACATATCTTGATCGAAGGTATGATAAAAATTTATACAAAAATAAAACTTTGTAACAGTATAATACCACATAAAGCATAAAATGCATCTTATAAGGACTTTTAATGTATAACATATTAAAATATATATCTTCAGGCTTATGTTATACATGAGAAAATGGCCAAAAGCCGCCCCCAACCTTTACCCCAAATTTCAATTACACACATATATTTTGCAGGGATCCTATGACCCCCCTGAACTATTTTAAACTAGAATATTTACACCTCGAAAGCTGACATGGAAAGAGAGTGTATTTCACTCTCTTTAAAGAGAGTGAGAACGAAATTACTTATTAAAAATTTATTTTAAATATTTTTTATATAAATAATTTTAATTATTACTTTTTCTTATTCATTTCTCTTGTCTTCTTCTCTTTCTCAAAACAAAAAATTCTAGAATTCATTAACGGAGTTTCCTTATCTTCCTCATCTCTAATTTCAGTTTCTCATCTTTCTTGAACTCATTAATGGCAAGGACTCATTAATAGTATTTTTTGATAATTTGGAAAAGGTTATTACCGAAAAAAAGAAACATTTGAACTAAGGAGGCAAGAAGATTTAACAAAGTTTAGATTCTTATTCATTTTCGTATGTGAAGTCTTGGCGAAACTTCATAACCCATTTATCTAATTTCCTCTCTTTTTGTTTAAGATCCGCCTTTAATGTCTAGCTCAAAGTTTTGAACTCCAATTCGACGTATATAATTTTCACAATGCTCAAAGCTTTTAACCCACAATGTCATATATAATTTTCCTATTTCTCCAATTTTCTCTCTTTTTACTCAAGATCCGTCATTAATGGCGAGTTCATAGCTTTAAACTCCAACTCCGACATATATAATTTTGACAATGCTCAAAGCTTTTAACCCACAATACCATATATAATTTCTCTATTTCTATAATTTTCTCTCTTTTTGCTCAAGATCCGTCATTAATGACGAGCTCAAAGCTTTGATCTCCAACTCCAAAGTATATAATTTTCACAATGCTCAAAATTTTTAACTTAAAATGTCATATATAATTTTCAACATAACCCACAATGACATATGTAATTTAATACAAGATTAAATTTTAAAAATTAACTACAAAAATATAATGTGGTTGAAGAAGAAAATGGAACAAAATGGAAAATGAGGAAGAGAAAAGAAAATAATAAAGTTAAATAATTAATTTTTTAGAGTAAAAAAAATGATGTGGTAATGACGTGGCATGACGTGGCAGCGAGTGCAGCTCACTGTCTGAAATAATGTCTGGACATGAGCTTTTAGGGGTGTAAATATTCTACTTTAAAGTAGTTCAGGGGGGTTATAGGACCCCCGCAAAGTATAGGTATGTAGTTGAGATTTGGGGTAAAGGTTGGGGGGACTTTTGACTATTTTCTCTATTATACATTAGAATAAGTATAAGGGCAACTTATACATTTTAAAAATAAATTACAGTAATGTATAATGTCATATTACACATCTAAATTTTTTCATTTTAAACATGTATGGCGTATAAGTTTGACAGAAGGTATAATGAAAAATTATACAAAAATAAAATTTTGTATAATGAAAAATTATACAAAAATAAAATTTTTTAACTGTAAAATACAATATAAAACACAACTAATATAATAAGAACTTCTAATGCATAACATATTGAAAATATATATCATTAGACTTATATTATACATTAGTCTTCCAAAATAACTAATGTATAATGCCTGATATATTATATCTTATATTTTCAAATAAAACTTCAAGGATGTGTAATGTTACACCATACATATAGAATATTAATATTATACACTATTTATCTATAAACTTGTCAGAATATATAATGTAATCTTATACAAAATTCATAGATTATAATTATATAATTCGACTAAATACAAAAAAGGTCTCTTCTACATATACAAAAACTTAAATTATACATAACTATGTTAAATAAAGTAACGTATAATGTATAAAGTCTACATCTTTGGACGCGATGACAAGTAATTTTTTTCACCATAGAAAATCACTAATTTTTTTGAGTAGCCTTGGTGTACAAATTGCAGTTATCTTTGCAACCACAAAGCTAGCCTGTTTCAACAAAAAATAAACATAAAATTAGACAAAATACTGAAACATATAAAATAGAATCTTTGAAACATAAAGTTGGATTCAAGAATATTGAAAGAATTTAATATTACAAAATAAAATCTTTGAAAGAGTATTAAAAAAATATAAAACGGAGCAAGATCATTCATTTTCAGAAATAGAATAATATAAACAAACATTAAATAATTAAATAATTAGGATTTAGATTCTTACAGAAGATTGAGTAAGTGATTTCGTTGATTCAATCGTTTGAATAAACGTCGTTGTGCTTTGTTCACAAGATTCATTTTTCGTGACATATTCCATCCCGTTGTGCTCTGCTGCTGCTGCTGATGATCCAATTGAGATTTTTCAAGGCTTCTGATAATTCGTCGCCATTTTTTTTGCTTTTGTTTTCTCAAACACGTCCATGACTTTTTGATTTGGTGAAGTTAAAAGAAAAATAAAAAAATTAATGAATGAAATCAATAAGTTTAATTAATGTTTGAAACTTACAATGGTAAACTCTAAGTATGATTGCTTGATTTTAGGTGTGAAAAAAAAAGGATTGAATAATGAAGAATAAACTGATTTGTAATGGGAGAGAAAAAAAGGGAGGAAAAGATGGCCAGTTTTGGATGTATAATATTAAGAAGAGAGAAATTATCAAATAAGGAGATTTTTGTAATTATTTTGAGGTTTGTGTAAATATTTTACCAATTTGAAATTTTATATAATTATGTAACTTTTAACTTGTGTATATAAATAATTTTTAGTATAATTAACCCACAATCTGAGATTAATATTACTAGGCACTAGCTAGCTACTTCAATTATTGGTTTGGTATGTGTCCAACTCTAATGAGGGTTAATTTACATTTTAGTTTTCAACTTTTTTATAAACTTGTCCTATTGAGTTGAGTTGTGGATAAGATTTACATATTCAAAGCCTATGACTGGAGTAGGTGTCCGGATACTTTCTCTTCGCTAAATTAAACAAGGTTTGGAGAAAAAAAAAAAAAAAAAAAGATAATACCAAATTATCCTCCTGAACTATATCTAAAAATATTATGATACACCTCAATTTAAAGGGGTCTTATTAGCTCCTGAACTAATTAAAAGTGTAATTTTGACACTCGTAGTGCCTACGTGACACATTCATGATACAACACATTGAAGTATCCATGTAGGCACACGTGTGTGCCACGTAGGCACCATGTAGATACTAAGGGTGTCAAAATTACACTTTTAATTAGTTCAGGAATAATAGAACTCCCTTTAAGTTGAGGTGTGTCATAGCCTTTTTTGGATATAGTTCAGGAGGTAATTGGGTATTTTATATATAAAAAAAAAAAAAAAAAAACTACAACCACGGGCCACCAACTTCTCATTTTTCTATTACATAAAATAAATATTACTGAGCTCACTAATCAAAATTAGTTTTCTTATTCATTGAACCCCCAAATTTCGATCTCTTCATTTTATTTAAACACAACTGATAGTGAATACTTTGTAGGAGTTCTTCGTTGTGCTCCGTCATTTGTACCTTGACTTGATAGGGTTGAAAAGAGGACAAGTTACACATTTGACCAATCAGCTAAAATAATGACCTTTTGATGGCAAATATACAGTCTAAACTTTCAACCTCTGTATGCAATAGCTAATCTGACAATTTTAGTACAAAATATATCGCAGAACTAATTTTGATGGACGGATATATAAAAGCTTAGTTTTATCGGCGATTATTTTAATGATTAGATGTGTAGTGTAAAAATTCCATAAAAATATCCTTGCAAATTGCTGTATGAATGAGAACATGAAAAACCACCCGTTTATCCCTGAGTTAATACATAAAAATGATCATAAACTTGACACCAAATTATAACTTTGACCTTAAACTTTGACAGTGTATAAATATGACTTTTAACTATTCAAAATTGCATAAATATGACCTCCAATTCTATGTAGAAAAACGCATATTCAACACACAAAATTGGGCGCGTTCAGCTTAAAATCTAAGGGCATAATACATAAATATAACCTTAAACTTTGACAGTGCACAAATATGACCTTTAACTATTCAAAACTGCACAAATATAACCTTTAAATGACTCTTCACTATTAATTTTTCAATATTTTCGGCTCAAAGATGAAAATGACATCTAATTTCTTTTGCCATTGCTGAAAAAGAACAATATTGAAGATTTATTAATTAGGTGGGTCAGCCTCATATGAAAAAATCAAGCGGATATGTATATATATTATAAAGCAGAGGACGAATTTAAATTATATAATATATCTAAATATTATTTATTTAACTATTAAATTAAAGATGAAACAATACTAATAATAAAAAAATTATAGTTTTAATAAAACGTTATTAAATTAATGTTATTAAAGATAGTAGTAGTAGTATATTAAATTAACGTTATCAAATTAACGTAATTAAAATGTTATTAATTTAACATTATTAAATTAACGAGGAGCGGACCTATGTGGTTTCTACGGGGTTCACCCGAACCTCCTCGGTAAAAAAATTACGTTGTATATATATATAAGATAGAAAATGTATATTTATGTATGTATATTAATGTTGAACCACATGAAACAAGGCACTTAGGTAGCCCAGTGGTGTTATTTGCTCTTCTTGGGAATTTTCTTCAGCCTACTGTGCGGGTTCAATTCCTGCTAGTGACTTTTTTTTTATTAAAAAAAAGCTAGGTGCTGCTGTTATAGAAATAAATAAAATAATAATAATAATAATAATTTTTTAAAATTAAAAAAAGTTAGGTCCTACTACTATAGAAATAAATAAAAAAATTATTATAACAACAACAACAACAACAACAACAACAACAATAATAATAATAATAAACGACGTCGTTTTAACACAAAAAGCGAAACTTTGACAATGCACAAATATGACCTTTAACTATTCAAAACTGCACAAATATGACCTCTCCAATCAACCCTTTTAACTACGTGGCACCGTGTGATTGGATTACCTTTCCACATAGGCGCGAGTGAGACTCACGCATGAGGTTTCAAAATCGGAGGTTATATTTGTTCAGGTTTTGAAAAGTTAAAGATCTTATTTGTGCACTATCAAAGTTTAAGGTCAAAGTTATAATTTGATGTCAAGTTTAAGATCATTTTTATGTATTAACTCTTTATCCCTTATCCATAGTACTTGTGCACTATTTAGCTGGGACTAGACAAGAGATGAGTGACTCGGAAAATAAAAAAGTGAATAACATTACTAATAAACAACACCAACTATTTTGTTGATTTATTTTTACTTTGAACCATTTTGACTTGACATATTTATTAAGAAAATAATAATTGACATGACTATTTTATCACTAGTATTAATTGATGTTTAGTATTAAGTATTAAAAAGTAATTTGGAGAATAAGTAATTAATGATAATGATAAAACATGAAACATTAATTATTTTTCTTGATATGTCAAAAGGAATAAAAGCAATTACATCACAATATTAATAATCTTATCATATCTACATAATATCCCATATCTTTTATTTTATTACATTACATCCCATATCTTGTATGTATTCGAAAAAACTTATGCGTGAGATGATGTATCATGAGTTAAGTTATTTATCCTGAATTAATTATAATCATGATGATATATAACAATCAACCTACAAAATTTTACATCATGGATTAATTATGGACATGATACATTGAAAATTATCTGATATTACACATTATTATATCAGTAACGTAATGTATCCGAATAAAAGTAATGTATCAGGCTAGCAGTTATTTGAAATTCTTTATAATATTGAAAAGGTATGAGATAAGAATTAATTAACTCACATAGTGGGATTTATGATGTTGTTGAAAATGCATTTTAGAAATAAATGACAAATAAAAATGAAAGAAGATAATATATAACAATGAAATTGATGAGAGTGACAGATAAAATGATTAATGTGATTGTAAGTTACTATTGCTATTTTTTTTTTCGGTAGAAAAAGATAATATATAACAATGAAATTGATGAGAGTGACAGATAAAATTATTAATGTGATTGTAAGCTACTATTGCTATTTTTTTTTTTGGTAGAAAGAGCTTGTATTCATTAAGATTATGCTATCATAACATACAAATGTAGCTATGATAGGCTAGCAAGAGAATGTATTGACGTAGAACAATTATTACAGACATAATAATATTTGGGAATACTTGTCCCTACAAAAGAAAGTTTCATTCTTGTATAAGGACCCGTTTGGTCATAGATTTTTTAAGTAGTTTTTTCGGAAAAAAATTTGACAAGTAGTGTATGACATACAGCTTGTCGTTGTTTGGTAAATAGTTTCGGCAAATAATTAATTCAAAATTTTAAATTCTAGAAAAAAATTAGTATTTGAATCAAAATTTTTTTTTTTGACAATTTTTAAAGGTAAAATATGTTTCCTAAATACTATGGCTAAACACATGGTGAAACTTAACCCAAATCTTAATCCAAAAATGACTTGTCAAAAAATATTTGGGACTATGGACAAACGCTAGCTAATTTTAGCAATCTTCGAACAACACAAAGGGGAGACTATCCATTCTGTGAAAAGACAATCCAAATCCAGCCTACAACCCTCTTTAGCTAGCAAATCAGCTATCTTGTTCAACTGCCTTGACTCATGCATCATCGAAGGGCTTGCCAACCTGTGGAGAAGATCCCTGCAAGTTAAGGCTGAATTAGAATTATTTTCAAAACTATGTAATATGTTTATTACCTCTAAAGTATCAGTAGCAATTTTCAATTGGCTAATCTACAATTTTCCAGCCAAGTGAATCCATAATACAAAGCAGTTAGTTCAGCATCAAAAGGCGCATTGACATTATTCCTTGCGCTAAAATCCTTTACCTAATCGCTAGTATCATTACGAATAACTCCTTCCACCACTCCAATCTTAAATGACTAAGTGAATGAGCCATCAACGTTAAGTTTAAGAAATCCCTCCTATCGATATTAGTTGTTCACTTTTCTTTTATATACATATTAAGAACATAAATAAGAATGTAGTTTTACTAATTCACCCCTTAAGAATTTTTTTTTTGAAATTTTACAAACAAGTGTTCTAGGCCTATGCATGCATCGATTCGATTTGACCATCATCAAATTGAAATTTCAAATTGTGATTTCTTAAAATCCTCACCCTAACTCAATCTGTTCCAGGTAGGTCTTTTTGGTTCATTTTTTATTACTTTGATTCGATTTTACAAATAGATATATTTGATTTTGAAATTTCAACAAACAACTAATTTCATAATTTCTTGCATTGCTGGTAATATAGAAATGGAATCAATGATTATATCAATAATATAGAAATGTCACACGGTGTTTTTGACCCCGAAGGACCACAAACTAACCCTTTACTGATATCTGTACCTGTACACTGCATAATATCTGGAATAAATGCAGAAACTGACCATAAGGTTCAACACATCTATAAATACTCAAAATATAAAACTGAATACTATACAATACATCCGTCTGAAAAGCCTCTAATCTGACTGAACTATGGAGTTGATGGGACAGGTCCCCCAACTAACTCCGCTAACTGAAAGTAAATAAAGTTTTGATTACAATAATAGAAAATTGAAACTCATCCTTGAAAGAAGAGGACTCACTGCTACTGCTGCTGACTAAGACTGATCTGCTGATGGTACTCTGGGTCCTGTGCCTCTAAACCTATGGTGTCAAATGAGACACCATAGCGCAAATGCGTAAACACAAAATGTACCGAGTATGTAGATGGGATAAGGCTAAATACAAGGGCTCATGCATGCAAAATATGTATAACCTAAATGATCATGAGAATACTACATGAAAACAAGCACACATACAAGAATGCATAAATCATACTCATAATCATCACAACCCTAGAGACTTGACCTTGAATACCGCTTTACTGTGAGCTAAGCTCACTACCATCACTGAGATACTGAATCACTGACTCATCTGCTACTAATAAGTGAGGATCTGAGTATACTTATATCAAATACTGAGTTCTGAGCTTACCACTTTTAACCGAAAGAATTAGAGATTCAAATTTTCTAACAGATAACTTTGGAAGCTTTATCAATGATAAGAAATTAGGATTATATCCGAATCCGACAACAAGAATACTCAACAAATTCTGAGAAGGAGACCAAGCCTGTCTGACGGAAGATCTTTAAATATGATAATAAGAATATTCAACATGATCTGAGACTAAGATCATGCCTCTCTGATGGGAGATCTTTAAATATGATAGTAAGTATCTGTATATGAGGCCAAGCCTATCTGGCGGGATAGTCCATGAATCAATGGAACTATCTGAGTTCCTTACTGAGATAGACGATTGTACCACACGATCTTGACTTTTGAAGATTGATACTGAAACTGCAACTGTGGGAAGTAGTAACTTAACCAACATGTCCCGACCTACCACAGGTGGGGTCCAACCTGTAACCCCAACTGGAAGGGCGTCAATACCGTGCCACGGGTAAAGACTCACTCTCGAGTTAAGCCTCTCTGATGGGATAACCCTTGCAAGAAGTCGACCTAAGGCAATATAATAGTCAATCTCTCTGACGGTGACAGCCTCTACTGACGGGGACTCCTATATCCTGCACTGGCTACGCAGTTTTGGAGTTCAGGGATTGCTACTCCTGTCTCTCTCTCTGACGGAAGGAATTGCCATCCCTTTTCTCACTCGGTGCTAGTTTCTACTCCCAACTGAAAGACTCTCACTGAATCCTTAGAATGAACACAATAAAGCTGAATCTGTTTACATAATCATATTTCTCAAATGATCTGGCTGAAATACGCTAAGATCACTTAGTTCCGTATCTGACAGAAACAATATCGAATCACGATATCTGACTGACGATACATAGCTTGATTAGATTATTTGAATGATTTCTAAGTTTAGAATTGAATCACTTAAGTTCTATTAGGACTGGGCTGAGTACAGGTCTGAGGCTAGATTACTCGCGATACAGAGATTACAAAGATAACTGAGATTACTGATCTTTATTAAGCTTTGCACTTGTCTGAAGATACTGAGTTCTATAGTTCACTGAGTTATGAAAATCATGGCTCGGTTGAAATTATTGAGAAACTGACACGGGCTCTAGACAACAGCTCTATTTTCGGGTATAAATACCCCAGAACTTGATAACATAGAAGTAAAGCATCATCATTCATTCAAGCATCACAAGCATTCATGCATCATTACCATCATTTAGGCATATTCACAAGAAACTCAGAAATCATGCCATATATTAAATTTCACAATCATTAGAACATCACCTCAACCCTCCAAGGATTCACAAACGCCTACTCATCATCACAACTACTAAGGGGTCACTCTAAGTGTTTCAGAATCATAACATACTTCCCCCCCCACAAACCTTACGACATCGCATCTATCATTTAGAAAATATAAACCTCTATTCACCATCATGATTACCAAAGAATCGCTCCCAATATTTAGGGGGTCATCAATATCGATTCACCGTCACAAACTACCTTAAGGAAGACATGCTATTAAATTATACCCCATTCAACAAAGTCTTACATCAAGTACTTCACACCTATATCGGTCTCGACATATATCTAGATATCACGAGATTTTGGGAAAACTTCACACTATCATGTCATTACTCTCTTGCTAACCACTTAGCATGTATCAAAACTTAAAATAAATCAAAGAGCACTCACTTGGGAGATTTGCCGCTATTTCGTCTCAACTTACTCACTATAGTCTTTTGACAACCACTAGACATGTCCGGTTCTACACCTACATGTCAGGTTCTACACCTAATCGGGGATTCCATATTATTATTATGGCTCATTCCGCTCACTAAGGTATTTTATCAAACACTAGGTGTGCATGGCCTAGCCCATAACTTTGGTTTCCCCTTTAACATACTACAATGCCTCTCTATGCTTCACCTCAACCTTTCATCCAACCTATGGGGTGCATACTCCGCTTATTCAATCATCTCTACACCATAATGTCATGAACACCTCACATAGACACCAACTTCAAAAGGGATCATCACAACATCACATAAATTCCACATACTAGGGTCAAAGACCATAAATCTTGCAAAAAATCATGCGTCCAAACTCAACAACACAAGTAACATCAAATTCAACTCATTCAAACTATGGAATATCACAAAACATAAAATCCTTAAGTTTAAAAAAGGGTACTTGAGCTTCCTGGATGAAAGGGACCCAAGAATCAACATCTACATACCTGGAAATTTCTTTTCTTGAAGGCTCTTGAAAGGAGTTCTTGATTTCTGTAGATCCTTCTTGATCTTTCTTGAATTTTAAAAAAGAAGAAGAGAGTATTTTGATTTTGGAAACTCTAATTTTTGGGTGAAAGAGAGAAAAATGAAGTTAAAGGCCCTTGGCTCGGTATTTATAGAGCTGGGGGAGGATGTGGAAAAGGCCAAAATATCCCTTTAAAATTTATCTAGAAAATTTTGATCGGGGTCTGTGACGGTCGACCTGACGGTCCATCAGAGGGACTGACAGTTCACCAAGTCGTCCGTCACTCAAGTGCCAAAACCGGGATGTTCTGCCTCGGAGTGACAGTCAAAGTGACGGGTCCGTCAACTTTCTAACGGTCCACCACTTTGGCCGTCTCATGATGACCGAAAAAAGGAAGCCACTACCTTGGTCTGATGGGACACTTGACAGTCCACTAAGGACTTGGCAGTCCGTCTGATCGATCGTCAAACCTGCGATTCCAACAACGCTCAGTAAAACAACCATAACTTCTTCGTTCGATGTCGAATTTGAAGATACTTCTGAAACTTTTAGACTCAGATTTTTCGCTTTGTTGGATATGCTCTAAGGCTCAGACTAGAAGAGAACTTTGCGGGGTATTACAATAAATAACCCTCATAATGGGTGACTTTACTTTTTTATCTCTCATAAATAAAGTCCAATAAAATTAGTCTTTCTTCATTTTTATGTATAATATAAATATTTATTTGTTCCTCTAAACTTCAAATATTTTTAAACAACTTTTCATGCTTATTTTTCTTTCAACACTTTTTTTCTGTTTTTAATTTTGTTTTGAGTTTTATTTTTCTTTTCTTATTTCTTTTTATTTTTCTCAACCTTTACTTCTTTTTCCTTTTCTCCTTTCAACATCCATTTTTTATATTTTTTTCTACTTTTTATTTTTCGTTGGTTTTACTTTTACTTTTACTTTTTTATTTTCTTAATTTTATTTTTATTTTATTTTTTGTTTTGTCCTTTTTTTTCTCAACCCATATTTTTTTTCTTTTCTTCTATCAACTCCTATTTTTTTTCTTCTCCTAACTCCTATTTTTTTTCTTTTTCTCTTTATTATTTTATCTAATTATATATTTAAAAAAAATTAATTTATTTTCTTTTTCCTCAACTTATATTATTTTTCTTTTCTTTTCTGTTTATGTTCTTTTTTTTCAATTTCTTCCAAACAACAAGTTACACTCAATGAGTAAGAATTGACACTATCAAGTTATGTCTATTTTGCCTAAAAGACAAGACTTAGACCAAGGATGTTCAATCAACAAGTTACATTGTCACAATCTGAATCGGAGCCTGGCCGTGATGGGTATCTCAAGTCCAACGAGGATCGGAGATCACTCCCTACACCTAACCATATAGAACACAATCCCCCAACGTCAGATGAATTCCAAACATATAACAAGATAACATAAGAAAATCTCAGAGAAATTTAAGACATGTCTATAATCGATAATCGGTAACCGACCAACATCACCACCCAAGTCCATAGTAATCCAACAAAGCCTTATAAATAAAATTGAAATCCATAAAGTATCAAAATATGTTCCCAACCCTGACAATGACAATGTTAATGATAATGTAAACTCTCAATTTTACTCTATGAAAGGAACTGATGAAAAGTCTAAGTCTTTCGAAGAATGGAAGCTCACCACTTCACTACAATAAATCGGCGAACCGAGCCGATCCACCTAACATTGCGCAGAAAAAGTAAAAGTATCTTCGATTCCTACATCACGTGGGAATACAACATCCAGAGACAGTTAGTGGGTTGAGTACTAACATGTAACTCAGGGATAGGGAATAAAATAATGTCATGAGTAACAAGTCAATCCAATCCAAAATCCAATACACATAATCATATGCAAATACATATATACATAATATCATATGCTAGGATAGAGAACAAGACTTAGCATGAACTTTTAAAATCTTAGCCTGGGTCATGTAACTCAACCGTCATAATATAAGAAGGCACCCATGGGCTATGTGGGCCCAGCTTTCCTCCAATTGGAAGGTCCCAGTGTGTGTAGCTGTACAAATTAGAGGATGTACGTATGCACCATGAGGGACTCAAACCTTCCGACATACCAAGGTGACCGAAGCACCCAATCATGTAACATAATATGGGGGACTCAAACCTCCCAATCATGTGATACTAATAAAAGGGGACTCAAACCACTCGATCATGTAGACCCTCGCGTCGACAACTGCAGTTTTCGATGTTTGTTCCTCGAGACCTCCACTTTTACGACTCAACAACACAACCCTTATTAAAGCCCAACTAAAATATTTAACACATATTCCCATTCATTAAACCATGACACATATTTAGCCATACATCATTGGTATCGCCATACCAACTCCACTTGCAAGGTAACATCAATATGCCAAAACAATTATTATCACTTGGGAAAATTCACAAACTTCTTGGTTCAATTATTCATTAGCTTGGAAAATTGAACGACCCTATAAGTTTAATTTAAAATCATTATGCTTCATTGACTCTTCACATTATACAACAATTCAAGAGTAATTCAATATGCATACTTTTCATATTCAAAATAAATTTCACAATAAGAATTGAGGTCATTATCAATTCAACTGTCAATATTCGCCAAATTTGGGGAATTCATAATTCTCTAGTTTATTCATCATACCCATGGATCAAATTGGTTTTAAAACCACTATTTAACCATAACCAATTGCATATACAAACATGAAATATCACATAAATAATAATCATTCAAAACCCTCAACCTATGTTCAAAACCAACATCAAAATCGTATGAATAATACTTCAAAACACATGCTTTTAGAAAAGTAATAATTTGAGAAGAGTAACATGCCTAAAGGGTTCTCAATTATGGAAAATAAACCTTGAATTGACCCCTAGATACTCAACCTTGAGGAAACCCTAACTGATTTTGCTTGAAGGAATTTGAGAGAGTAAAAAGGGTTCGTGACTTTTTAAAGTGTTCAAATAATGCCCCAAAGGTGTCTTATGGATGTGGGTCTAAGTGAGTAAAGAGGAAAATTACCAAGGTACCCTTAATTAAAAGACTAAAAAATACCGCCAGTCATTATGGGTCTCTTAACGACTCGTTAGGACTCCTTATGACTCATCTCCATGAGTCGTAGTCAAGACAGAATCACCAAGGCGTTGCACTGGTGTGACTAAAAGTTGTACCATACGACTCGTATCTAATCCTTATGACTCGTACCAGCCTCTCATACTCAGGACAGTAATATTTGGACTTCACACTGGACACACTACGACTGGCCCCCTTACGACTCGTATGGAGTCATTAGGACTCGTTACCACCACGTCACCACCAAAATAGTAACTCAGGAAAATTTCTTTGGCCACCTTACGACTGGGTTCTATGACCCTTATAGTCACCCTACGACTCGTAGGGTGAGTCATATTCAAGATAGTGAGGATAAAATTTTAGAAATTTTCAAGGACTGAAAATTTGGGGTGTTACATATATCTTATGGGTTGACACTATCACATTGTGTTTTAGTTATGAGATATTCTAAAACTATTGCCTCAGAGGCAAGACTTAGCCCAATAAATTTCAAACAACAAGTTACGCCCTATGGGCAAAAGTTGATACTACTACATTGTGTCTTGATTTTTGAGATGTACTATAAATCTAGTCTTAGGGGCAAGACTTAACCCAAGTACTTTTAACCAACAAGTTACGCCCCACGGGCAAGAGTTAACACTACCACACTGTGTATTGATTTATGAGATATTCTATAAATCTTGTTTTAAAGGTAATACATATCACAAGGACTTTCAAATAGTAAGTTACGTATAATGGCAAGAGTTGACACTAATATATTATATTTTGATTATGAGATGTTCTGTAACTCTTGTCTTAGAGGCAAGACTTACCCCAAGAACTTTCAAACAATAAGTTACGCCCTGTCGACAAGAGTTGACACTACCACATTGTGATTTGATTTATAACATGACCTATAACTCTTGCCCTAGAGGCAAGACGTAGCCCAAGATTTTCAAATAATAAGTTATGCCCCATGGGCAAGAGTTGACACTACTACATTCTTTTTGATTTATGAGATGCTCTATAACTCTTGCCTTAGAAACAAGACTTAGCCCAAGGACTTTCAAACAATAAGTCACGCCCTATGGGCAAGAGTTGACACTACCACACAATGTTTTAATTTATGAGATGCTCTATAACTCTTGTCTTAGAGGCAAGACTTAACCCAAGGAATTTCAAACAACAAGTTACGCTCCATGGGTATGAGTTGACACTACCACATTGTGTCTTGATTTACAAGATACTTTATAACTCTTGCCTCAGAGGCAAGACTTAGGATAAATAATTAAAACAACAAGTTACGCCCCATGGGCAAGAATTGACACTACCATATTTTGTCGATTTATGAAATGTTTCATAACTCTTGCCTTAGAGGCAACACTTATTCCAAAGGACTTCTAAATAACAAGTCATGCTCTTAAGTTTACTTCGATATCAAAGAAAGAAGATCCTCTCTGCAGATTATTCAATTTTCTATTCATGAGCAAAATATAATCGAAGTTGAGAAAAAAAAAAAAGAGAAGAAAAAAGAGATAAATGAACAAAAAATAAAGATTGAGAAAAAAATAAAAAAATAAAGGTTAATGAAAAAGAAAAAAGAGAAGAATAATTTATTTTTAAAAAATAAATATTGATAAAAATAAAAATGCGAAGAAAAATATAAAAACAAAGTTTGAGAAAAATGAAAAAACAAAGAAAAAAAGAGAAAAGATAAACACAAAAAATAAAAAAATAAAGATTGAGACTAATAAATTTCAAAAATAAAAAATAAATAATATTTGAGAAAAAAAAGAAAAATAAAGGTTGAGACAAATGAGTAAATTAATAAGAGAGGAAAAAAAGAAATAGAAATAGAAGTTGAGAGGCAAATCTCTATCTGTATCTATATCTATAATCTATAATCTATAATCTATAAACTATCTATATTTATAATCTATAATCTATAATATATTGAAAGTGTGAAGTGCTTTAGAAATGTTTTTTGGACTTTTTGCCCTTCATTAAAAGTTTTTACTTTAGACAAAATTATTTTTTTATTATTTTTTCCTAATATTTAAGAGTTGAAAAATTAATTAAATATATTTATGGTAAAACCTTTCCTTATTATAAGTCATTAGAGTTTTACTATTTTTTTCTAATTTAAGAGTTGAAAATTAATTAAATATATTTATGATAAAACCTTTCCTTGTTAGAAGTCATCAAAATTAATGACAACTAATATTTTTCGTTTGTTTAAAAATTCTAAATCAACCAAATTTGATTTTGAGAAATTTATAAAATCTAGAAATAAATATAAGACTGTTAGAATAAGAAAAATTTAAGAAGTACCAGATTTTTAAAAATTTTAAGTACGTTTTAAGAATGTAATAGATGGTTTTGTAAAAAATTGACTTTAAAAATAAGAAAAGATTTTAAATATAAAAAAGAAATCGTAACACAAATATGGTTCAAATTGATATGTCTCTCTAAGCATGTGACAACATGGAAAGAGGTGCTATATGACAAATGCAAAAGTAATGATCCATCAACACTTCAAAGTTTTGGTGGTAAAAAATATATATGTGTATATGTTTATATTTACATTATTATATTAAAGTGTGAGATTTTTGAAGAGTGACTGAACTTTTATACTTTATTAAAAATTTTCGTAATAAATAAAATTATTTAATTTTAAATAATCAAACATTACACGTGCGAGGCACGTGCGGTTAGACTAGTTATATTAAAAGTGTGAAGAATCTTAAAAACATCGTTTGAACATTTTACCCTTCATTAAAGTTTGCACTTTAGACAAAAGTGTCTTTTTACTTTTATCTTCTAATTATTAAATCATTATATTTATAATATTTGGAATAAAAGAGTCTTAAAATATATAGTAAAAGGAATCACTTAAAAGGTAATTCTAATTATGATAGAAAATTAGGCCAAACGCTAAGGAAAAAGGCTCCTAAATTTAGAAAAAAGAAACATAAAATTAATTTAAAAATAGTTAATCAATTTTACATAATTTCTTTTTAAAATATTAAAGTGTCATACCTCTATGTTAAGGCCTTTCTCCTTGAACTTCCATAAATAATTAATAATTTTAGGAAAATTTAATTGGCCTGAATTAAAAAAGTAAGAAAGTACAAAATAAAAAACGACCAAAAAGGATACAAAATATAAGAATCAAGCCCGAAAAAAAGGGGATCGATTCCCTTTATTAATTATGTTGACTTCTCTTTATTAGTTAGGTTTAGCATGGTTTACCATGAAGGTACTACTGTTGTCCCTAGGAGTGGGGAGATTAGGTTTAGGTTTAGTAATAGTTGTCAAGACAATATTAATCTCCAACAAATGATTTTGTGTTGACGAGTTATAATACCAACAGTTAATTGAATTATTAAAGCCTTCTCTTATCCAAACATATTCTTATATTGTGAATGATATTAAATTTCTAATACTCATGTTGCAACCAAAAGGTCTATCCCACAAGTTGTAAGAGGAGACAACATCAAAATGCTTGAATTTTTGTTTTATGCTTTGTTTATGATATGATGATTTCTTTTGTTAATTTTGGTGTGGCATTATGCTCTACAAAATTTAGTTTGCAAAAATATTTATTCATTTGATTTACAATCTATTATGAATCACTTTTTAAGCCAAAACTTGATGATGACAGACATTGCTTGTGATTATTGTATCTATACATTTGTTATGATGTCCCCTGCGGCTTGGAGTGTGTTGGACTATAAAATTGTAAGATCAAAACATAAATAAATTCGTGACAAGAAAATATTGAAACAATCAATTTATTGATTTCAGTATGTGAGTGTTACAATCTCTATGAATCCTCTGATTCGCCTTTTCAAATATAAATTCAAGGGCTTAAAGTTTGATCTTAAATTTGAACTTGATTTGTTGATTTGAGGGACTTGATCTTGACTTGTGCTTGAATTCAAGGGTTTTTGAGCTTGTTCTTGAATATTGCGGTCTTGATCTTGAATCTTGATAAATTTGATTTGACTACTTAAGCTTTGTAGAGAAATTGCAGCGTTTGATCCACGAGTTTTCTCTTCTATCTTGTTAGAATTCTAGGTCCCCTTTTCTGAATTATGAGATCCTTATTTATAGTTGTGGAAAAGAGAAGCGTCTTGATGAAGATGGGCTTTCTTTGTCCAATCAGATTTGAGTGACGTGACACCTTTTATGGACTTTGATTTCATGGGCCTGACGCATCATTTTGACATGTGGAATGGTCCTATTGGATCTTTCTCTTGACTTGGCATGCCATATCATTTGACATGTAGCGCTTATTTGGGCCTCTAGAATATGACAATATCTTGGGCTTAGTAATGTGTGTTTATCATTTATAGCCCAAATTAATGGACTAACCCAATAAATATTGGACCTTATTTAAATCCATACATGTTTGGGCTTAAATAATAAATTCAATTATATTAATCTGCAATATACACAATATTTATTTGAGATTAATATATTTAAATTTAATATAATCTGAATTTCATACGAATTTAAATTTAATAAAATTTCAGCGGCCACAAAGTGATTTTGCAGATGTATCAAAGGTTGAGAACATCTCCTTTAGTGTAATGACATTTGAGAGTTCTGAAGTGAAAAGTTAATTTTAAAAGTTATTTATATAAAGTATAAGAGACGTACAAAGCTTTGAAAGTATTTTGATGGGTGTTTTTTTTTATTGATCTAACATAATATATTTTGCTCAAAGAAATAAAAATAGAGTACTAATTAAATACTATTGTATTTGATTTTTGGTTCATAAACAAGATCAATTGTTAGTCCTTTGTGCTCAGAATTGTTGTTTGATGTTTTTTTTTAAAAATAAAATTAATATTATTTACGTTATAGGTGTAATGGCTTGAGAGAATTATTGAAAATTTATTTTAATTACTTTTCTTTTATGCAGTTTTTCATGCTCTCAAAATATTGATGAGATCTAAAATTAAAATCATAGCTGAGTAAACTTGATGATAAAGATCGAATATAA
The DNA here is from genome assembly GCF_002878395.1 of Capsicum annuum. Taxonomy (NCBI): domain Eukaryota; kingdom Viridiplantae; phylum Streptophyta; class Magnoliopsida; order Solanales; family Solanaceae; genus Capsicum; species Capsicum annuum. Next base: position 109,954,169 of record NC_061113.1, on the reverse strand, counting down.
TATTATTTGTTGAACTTTAGATTGATGAATGACTAGTAATAGTGAGCGACTACTTTTAGTCATCGAAAATTTGAAACTCAAAGGAGAAGGAAAAGGAAGACATCATCTACTCTTCCATATGATTCATATGAATTGTTTCTATGTGAGTTTTTCGAACTTTATTTATGTTAGTTTGTAGATTTTGATAACTTTTACTTTTGTTTTAAATTTTTTATTATGCTTGAAGAATTTTTTTTATTTAAATATTTTCTAATTCACCATTCAATTCTGTTTTTTTTTAAAATAAATAAATAATTATGATGTTAATATTTAGATTAAATAAAAAAGAATTACGTTTCCAATAAAAGGTTTAAACATCAATGTTGTATTCGTTAGCAGATCGATAATCAATTCTTTGTTGGTAATAGATTTTAGGGATAATTTAGTTGTATAATATATGTGAACATGAGAAGGGAAATAATTTTGTTTTTTAATTTTCGGATAGAGTGTTCCTAACCTGAATTTTGTTTATACATGTAGGTTAATTTTGTTTATATCTATTGTCTATAGTTTGATTATACAATTGGGTAATGTGGGGTTTATGAATTTTTTTTTGAAAACTTTTTTCTTACTGTAGTTTAGGAGATTCTTGACACGGCGATGGACACGTCAATAACACTTTGAATCTATGATTGTGATATGATCCAAGAAAGTGGATTTTCACTCAGATTGCATCATTCTTTGTTCTTGAGTCAAGGGTCTTTAGAAAATAGCTTCTCTATCTCCACGAAGTAGTGATCATGTCTGAATACACTTTATCTTCCCCAAACTCCACTTATCAGATTTCATTAAGTATGTTGTTATTGTTGTTGTAGCTGTCAGTTGTGGTATCAATATGAAGTTATATAAAATCAGTATTCATGTTTTCTTTCTTAACTAATAGTTTCTTTCCAAATCTTTGTGGATATAGTCTTTTTCGTTTTTTATTCTCTTTACAATTCAGTTTTCTTTTAGACAAATGATTATGTTGTTTGGGGTTGTGGGTTAAAATTCTTTATCTTTAATCAAAGGTATTGGGTTTGAGTTCCTATAAGTATCCTTTAATGTGAAACTTTTCGACGCAATTTGAATTTAGTCGGACACCAATATGGCTATCGAATACCAGATGAAAAATAAAAAAAATGTGGGTTAAAAAAGAATTCATCAAAAAATATGTAAACACCATCAACTAATTTATATATCCACATATATCAATCAACTATTCTTCAAGGTGTGCTTCTCAAAATCTCCTCCTCCTCTTTCGGATTTATTTGTTCTTTAAATTCTAACGGAGTCTAACAATAAGTAAACAAATACATTTTTAAGATGTGTAGGAGTAATAAATTGCCTGATTAGTTTGAATGTGAATTTGATTTTTTGAGACAACTTTAAAGTGCATTTGCTTTATTTTCTTTTTATTATTTAAAAAACAGATTTAACGTTGGATAATATTATTGTTTAATTAGTTTTTTAATATTTAAAATTTTGAAATAAACTAAAAATAAGCTTGCTAATTCTTAAATCGGGTACTAAAATTTAGAAGTTTAAAATCAAGTATAATTTTATCTTAAGATTTCTTATCGACTAAATTGATACTACACTTAAAGCAATGCAAGTTGGCTATAACTTTATCATGAAGACAAAGAGGATCCTAGAAGATGATTGTCACCGCGCGCACCTATAGTCGTAACCACAACATATGGCAAAGACATTAAAGCCATCATTGATAAGAGGGTCATCTGTTCAAGTAGCAAGAAGTCAAGCACGGATTTAAAATTACAATACTCCATTAAGAGCTATATATTTATTTCTCTATTATATTGAAATATTGTCTCTTCATGTTTGATAATTGTTTATAAGATTACACCTTTAGAATTTCAATTTTTTTTTTGTGAATGAAAACAATAAACGATTTTTTAATTAAAGCCTTAAAAGATAAGCGTAGAATTTATTTGGGATCTGAGGAGTAGTAGAAGCTATCTTTCACAAGGTAAATACAATAATATGATATATTGATGAAATAGGTTGACAACTCTTTAAATTATTCGGAATTTTATTTAACCACTTGAATTATGATTTGCTTCAATCAAGCACTTGAACACAAAATAAAGTGTTCATACTGGCACTTCTCACAAATTTTATGTGGTCCATAATAAAGTGTTCATATGTAATATTGGTCTGGTAGTTTTTCTTAATTTAGTTTAATGGTGTTTTTAATGCTTTTATATGATTTTGTCTGAATATATTAATTTTCTATTTAAGTGTTTTTCGTATTTAATAAAGTCATATTTATTTATTAATCAAAACATATTTTCTTTTATAATATCGAAGTGATTTTATAGAACTAAACTTATTGCAGCAAGATACACATTCGGAGCACGTACCCTAACCTAGTGAGCATGAAAAGTGTAAAAATATTTGAGATGTAAAGGGACAAAAATGTATTTATAATATACATAAAAAAGAGAGATTAGTATTTAAAAACTTTTCTTATGAGAGAATAAAATAAAGCCACCAACTATGGGGCCACACCATGTAATTTTCTATATAAAATGTGTATTTAAATAGCCTAGATTTGGGCTTCGCCCCTTATTATACCTAGACCTACCGTATACACATTGCATAAAGTCGTACAAATCTATTATAGGTAAATATCATTATTATTATATGTATATACATTTTGATTTTTCGAATCGGTTTTGGACTATAAGCACACCCAACCACATCCAAATTAAAAAACTTTGATATTTTAAAATTGAATTTATAAATTTGAATTGTCTAGTCCAAATTGTATTATCAAAATTGATTCAGAAATTTGAGTTGATTCAATTTATGCACAATTCTAAAGTGTTCATACTTTAAAAATGAATTAATTGTAAGAGTAATATAAAAAGGTTAATTAATTCTCTTTTAATTTATTATTAATATAAGATAACTATTTTTAATAAAGTGGACAACTATTTTTGAGAAAAGTAGAGAAACATTTTTCCAAGGCATAGTCCCTCGTGTAAACTGAGGGTTTTTTCTCTCTAGACGTGAGAGCTCTTTTCCTTTTTAGTGGGGGAATACATGAAAAAAATTGTCAATTATGAAGAAAATTGACCATGATTTATCCACTAAAACGCACGTTCTCCTCACCTGCTCCTTCATAAACTAGTTAAAACACCCTTTTAATCTCGTGTTACAGCTCTTTGTGTTGTTTTCTCAGTTTTCTTCTACTTTCTCAAACAAAATCCACCTCGCCTATAACAACTAATAGGGAAAAGTTCAACGTAGATAGTCAAGTTTAATAGCCGATGATATTGCGGATAGACTTCAACAGTTTATCCTAGTGGAGGAGGAAAAAGACTATTAAAATTAAAGTTCAAGATATTATGACTAGCATGGAACATTGTGAAGTTAGTCTTCTCGAGAAGGTGATTGCGGACAAACAAGTTAGTGTGGTTGGGGTGAGGAACACAATGAATCAGATTTGGGGTGGCCCGATTGGACTGAAAGTCTTAATGGTGGGCAAAAACTTGTTTGAATTTGTGTTTTAACACAAAGAAGACATGAAAAAAGGTGTTATACGGGATGCCATGTCCTTACGATAAGTATCTTCTCAATATTTAACAATGGAAACCAGATTTGAATGCTAATTCCCATGTCTTTAACATATGTGAATTATGGATTAAAGTTTGGAACATGCCACTACATTGGATATCCAATGAAGTAGGTAGTAAAATTAGACAAGCTTTGGGAAAGATGACTGATATTGCTATTCCAGAATTTAGAAGCCGAAATGGGTGATACATACGTATGAAGGTTCTAATGAGTATCATCAAACTTCTACCTCATGGAAAATTAATTAAAATGGGATCAGAGGAAAAATGGGTTGAAATTCGGTATGAAAATATGCCATATGTATGTATTATTATGGGATACTAAGACATATAGAAATATCCTGCGTTCTTCGCGAGGAAGATGTGCGCATAGGTAATATTAAGAAAGAGCAGTTTGGTGCTTGGATGAGGGCAGAAAATCATGGCTGGAATGGTAAAAATTCAAGACGTTAAGGTAATACCAACATATGACTTCCTGTAGCCGAGAATGGTAAAGGGAAAAAAGTGATGGATCGTGTTGAAGTGTTGAAGGTACTGGCTCAAATGAATTAAGGTATCATAAAGATGAACTAGAAATATAACGTTATACTGGGAGTTACAAAAAACCTCCATCATTTGCACTACATGAGTTCTTTAAGAATCAGAAGAACGGGAATCCTATTGAGGAGGACCATTCCATTGAGTAGAAGGTAAATAACGCTAGGAAAAGATTGAATCGAGAATATGGTAATGATAAGAAAATTAAGAAGGGAAATACAACAGTTATGCATCAGATGAATATGTAGATGGATGCCTTGGTGTCAGGAAACTCACAGAAGAAGACTGTTTCAAATGAATCCGACTTTGTAGATAACACAGAAGGTAGAGAATTAGAATACTATATCCTATCGAAATAGGGTTGGGCAATACCTTTGATCAAATGATATCGATATATACTACAACAACATGATGACATAAGATCCACAACAAGAAAAAAAATTACAGCTGACCAACGAGAATGATGCGTTACTGAAAATCGTCCACCAAACATTGGTATGGCTACATAAATGGAGCAAGATCAAGATGTTTATCAAAAGAAAGCAAAGAACGCTACTGTACAAGGATCGAACTACAAACTGTCCGAGGTGGAAAGTGCGAACAAATAGGTACTTTCTATCCCGGAGAATAGCAGTAAGGCAAACTCAGGTGTTAAAATAGCTAAAGAAATAGGGCTTACCGAAGGTGCTGGACCAGATTTTTCTAAGCAAAATAAATCATATGAAAAGGTATAAAAGAGTAGGAAAAACTAGAAAAAAATTAGCTAGAGCTAATATGTTAAAAGAAGGTAAAAACCATGATTTAATGTGTTAGATGACAATTTGGTGGATGTTATGGTTACCGAGTTGCGCACACAAAATCTAGGAGAGAAACGCAAAGGAGAGGGTAGCTAGATTAATTATAGCGAAGGCAAAAAATAGAAATTCGAGGCGGATCGAGAAGCCAGCCCTGAGTGGCTTCCCCTACCTAAATGAAAACATTGGTGTGGAATTTTCAAGGAGTGGGGGGGGGAGGGCACCTTGACAATTCCCTTCCTGAAGGAAATATAATGTTTCCATTCCCCTATCATGATATTCTTAAGTGAAAAAAAGAATCAAGAAAAGGTGCTAGTACGAGTTCAAAAGCATCTTACTATGAGGAACATCATTACTGTAGATCCAATTGGACTATCAGAGGTTTATGCTTACTATGGAACGACGATATTCAGGTATGTCAGTCTCACTCAACTTCTTTTTATATTGAAACATACATACGTGACTTGGTGGCAGACTATCAACATTGGTATATTTTTGTTTACTTAAGTACGAATAAGATTCTTCATAGAAATCAATTGCAGAAAGAACTTGTTTGGGGATCAAGTAACTTGGGTACACGTTGGGTAATGGCAGGAGATTTCAATGATATTATTGACCACTCTGAAAAGGTAGGACGCATAACTAGAGATGACGCGTCATTTAGAGATTTTAAGAATTTTTATGGGATATAGGAGCTATAGACTTAGGCTTCAAAGGAAAACCTTGGACGTGGTGGTGCTTTATTGAAAATGATGGCATTATTCAAGAGAGGCTAGAAAGAGTTATTAACTCCCTGAAATGGAGACTAGAATTCGACCTTGCTAATATCCATCATATAGAAATAGAAGCCTCTGATCATAGTGCTTTACTTCTAAATACAGAGGCCAAGTTTAGGAAAAAAAAAGAGGTTTTATTTTGATAAATGTTGGAGCAAAAAATAATAAGTGAACGACACTATTATGCAATCTTAGAATAAACAGGTGGGAGGAGTAAACAGTTAAAAGTTAGCTTGAAAATAAAAAACTGATGAAACACTTTAGTAGCTTAGCTTCGAGGGGGGAAGGAAAACTCTAGGAAAAAAATTCAAGGAATTAAGGTTAGAATCAATGAGCTTGATAATAATCTTGGTATTTTTAATCTTAATAAGCTGAAGTTGCTTCGAAAAGAATTAGGTCAAACGTATAAGGATGAAGAAGCCTACTAGAAATAAAAATCCAAGGCGTTATGGTCACAAGAAGGCAATAAAAATACCTCATTCTTTCATATGAAAACTATCCAGATGAGAAAGTGTAATACTATTAAGGGGCTTCAGTTAGAGAATGGTCATTGGGTTTATGAGCATAGTGATATTATGGATGAAGTGGCTATATATTATAGAAATTTATTCACTACGTCTAGACTTAGTAACTTGGATCCCATCCTGAATTTAATTCTTGTGTTAGTAGACAATCCCGTTAATGATATTCTTAATAGAGAGGTCACATATGATGAAATAAAATCTTCTACTTTTTGTATGCACACCTTAAAAGCTCCAGGAATAGATGGCATAACCCTTTTTTTCTTTCAAAAATATTGAAAAATTCTGTCTAATCACATATGTGAAGCTATAAATAGTTTTTTCTCTTAGGATACTTATTACCTTCTTGGAACCAGACCCTTATAACATTAATTCCTAAAGTAAAAAATTCTAGTAATATTATCCAATTCGGACCTATAAGTTTATGTTCTATAGTGTATAAAATTATTGCTAAAATCATAGTCACAAGGCTCAAAACTTATTTTCCCAATATTATATCTCTGAAACAATCTGCTTTCATAGGTAAAAGACAGACAATTGACAATGTTGTGCTTGTGCATGAATTCATCCATCTTTTGAAAAATAAAATACAAGGAAAGCTAAAGTATATGGCTCTAAAACTAGACATGGCCAAAGCTTATGACCGAGTGGAATGGAATTACGTGCATAAATTACTTCTTAAAATGGGATTTCATGAAACCTTTGTTAAATGGATTATGCAATGTATCACCACCACAACTTATAAATTTAACATTAATGGGGATATAGCTGGGGAAGTTAGACCTACTAGGGGTCTAAGGCAAGGCGATCCTTTTTCTCCATATCTCTTCTTATTATGTGCTGAAGGCCTCTCTAGACTTCTAAATCAAGCGGAGTTGTAAGGAGATATTCAAGGGTTAAGTCTAGTTAAAGGGAGACCGAAAGTAAACCATTTATTTTATGCAGATGATTCCTTTGTTTTTTATAAAGCAAACCCTCAAAGTAAGTCAAGAAAGTGCTCCATCTGGGCGAGTTCACCGATCATTCTTCTAGAGGTAGGGATTCTAGAGGTTTCTGTGGCTATCATGGTAGACCTATGCAGACACCCTTGCAGAGTTTAGGTAGTGAGTCTTCTGGTTAAGTAGTTCTTGGTGGACATTTTGGTGCAGTCATACCTTCTCCTATTAAGTTAGGATGAGGGTTTTCTATATGTTTGATGAGACTAGCTATCTGGCCAATGACTATCCCCACTGTGTGTTCTGGTCTACTCCTATTTCAGATATATGAGGTAGGGGTTCTACTAGAGGCGCACATTGTAGAGGTAGTAGATCTTGTGGTGGTGGTCATCTAGTTGGTGGTTGTGGACAGTGCCAGGATATACCCATTATACCAGAGGTAGAGGATTTTGATGCTTTTATTGTAGGTATCATACCTATTTATTCCAAATCTATAATTATGTTATTTTATCTAGGATTGACTTTTTCCTTTGTGTCTACATATTTCCCTTTGGGTTTTGATTCTACTAGTGAGCTTCTTGCCATGTCTATTGGTGTATTTACCCCTGTAGGAGATTCTTTAGTGGTGGATTGAGTGTATCAATCCTATATTGTGACTTTTGCTAGGCACAAGACTTAGGTAGATTTGCTTATTCTAGTTATGGTCGACTTTTATGTTATCTTGGTATGGATTGGTTGGCTTCTTACTATGCTATCTTAGATTGTTATACTAGGACCGTGACTTTAGCTTTATTGACTGTGACAAGGATAGCTTGGAAGGGTATATTTCATTCAGGTCCCATAAGGGTTATATCTTATGTCCAGGCTCATCGCTTGGTTGAGAGAGGTTGTTTGTCTTATTTGGTTCATATTCATGATACTAGTGTTGCTTCACCTCTCTTTTTAGATTCTATTCAGGTTGTCCATGAGTTCATGGATGTGTTCCCTAGGAGATTGCCTGGTATGCCTTGGGATCATGATATTAACTTTTTCATTAATGTTGATCCAAGAACTAAGCCTATTTCTATTCCTCCTTATAGGATGTCCCCAATCGAGTTGAAGTAATTGAAGGATTAGTCCAGGAGTTTTTGGATATGGGATTTATCTTACCTAGTGTATCACCTTGGGGTGCACCTATCTTTTTTGTGAAGTAAAAGGATGGGTCTATGCGTATGTGTATTGATTATTGATAGTTGAAAAAGGTGGCAGTTAAGAATAAGTATCCTCTTCTTCGTATTGATGGTTTATTTAATTAGCTTCATGGTGCTTCAGTATTTTTGAAGATTGATTTGAGGTACGAGTATCACCAGTTAAGGATAAGAGCTTTGGATATTCCAAAGATAACCTTTTGGACTCGGTGAGGTCATTATGAGTTGTTGTTCATGTCTTTCGGATTGACTAATACGCCACCCACATTTATAGAGTCGATGAACCAGTTATTTCGACCTTATCTTAACTTTTTTGTTATTGTATTTATAGATGATATCTTAGTTTATTCCATGAGTGAGGTCGATCATGAGGAATATTTGTAAATTGTGCTCCGGAGATTAAGGGATGAGAAGTTGTATGGAAAGTTCTCTAAGTGTGCGTTTTGGTTAGAGTTTGTCTCTTTCTTAGGCCATGTGATGACCAAGGATGGTATTATGGTTGATTAGACCAAGGTTGTAGAGGTTCATGATTGGGCTAGACCTACTTCTCCTATCGAGATTTGAAGTTTTTTTTTGGTTTATTAAGTTACTACAGGCATATTTTTGAGGTTTTTCCATCTACTGCTGCTCCATTGACCAAGTTGACTCGGAAGAAGATTTATTTCAAATGGTTAGATGCTTGTCAGGTGATCTTTCAAAAGCTCAATGACTTATTGACATAAACTACTTTCTTGACTTTACCTGAGGAGTTATGGATAGTGATATTGTATATTGGTTGTATACGAGTTGACAAACCACCATGGGTCATACATTGGGAAGCTTTATCTGCATAGGTGTATAGGGTGGTTATGCGCAACTTCGGGCATCATTATAATCATCATCGTTGTTGCAATATATTTACTTTGTATTTTTTTATGATGTATTATTCCTTGATGTAATACCTGTCTATGTGTATGTAACACCTCATATTTTTGCATGTACTTGTTCTAATTATATGAGACTTGGTATAGCCTTGTGGTAAAGATAACGGACGAGATTTGTCACGCAAGTATTGATGGTGTATATAGAGTTCTTGATACTGCCCATACATTTTGATGTGATGCAACCAACTTAACATCAATAGAACTATTTCAACTTTGGACCGTTAGCTATTATTTGAATCTAAAGTTTAAAGTGACCAAGTATATACAAGTTTTTAAGTTAGATTAAAGGGATTAAGAACTGAAAATAAAGTATTTTGTTAAGGTGCTTGCTTGACTTAACTAAACTAGTAGGTGAGTCACCTACTATGACCTTTTGACCAACCTAAGAACTAAGTAGGTGCATCACGTACTAAGACTCCCTTGACTAACTTATTAGGCGAAGTACTACTACCTACTTGAATTAATTCTTCCTAAATTAAAGGAGAGAAAAGGAGGAGAATGGGAAGCAAGGGCCCAATAGTTTTAGATCCACAATGGCCCAATATAATGGGAAAGTTGGTGCATCACCTAATTGAAAAATATGGCCCAAAAATGGCCAAGAAAGTCAGCCAAGAGCAGCTCTCTTTAAATGGGTTGTAATTAGCTCCTTTAGCTCATTTTAACTTGGACAAAAAATAGCTTTATAGGTTTTCTCTCTTGCTCTCTCTTAGCTATAAAGCAACCCTATAATTCCACTAGGGTTCTTTGGATTTACCTTTCTCCCAAGCTAAAGGTAAATGAATAAGTCATGAGCTTATCTTAAGGAAACTCTAAGAATTATGTTCTTCATGATTAAATTATAGGACAACACTCTATAAGTTTGGCAGTTCCATTGTTCTTAGTTATTAAGGTATTTCTCTTTTCTCTTTCGGTTTATGTGTAAATGGATTAAGCGATTGAAGAGTTACACATTAAAAAACTAAACTACTATAGCAAATAAGGTATGTCTACTGTCCATTTTTGCCCTTTTCCTATATATATATATTAATTGGTAGAGGATTGCACATATATCACTGTTTAGAATTCAAGGGATGGTGAGTTTAATAATTAGTTGCTGTATTAAAGAACATTGGGGTTGTTTGTGAACTATTTTGGGTGTATATATTGGGGACTGCCAGGTTTATATTGGGGAAAGGTGTGATTAGTTCGTATTGAAATATAGAAGAAAGGTGTGGTGGTACACCATCGAGCTACTTGTTGTAATCATTTATTACTCATTCTGTTTTGTATACCATTTTGGAGGGTGTAATGAAGTCAGTTATTTCAAGGTATCTTAAAAAAATCTGTATTTATATGGATGTACTAGGAGGCGAAAAGTGTTAAAATAACACCCTTGATTGGTAAATTAAGGGCTTACTGTCCGGCTACTATTTTGGTGAAGTTAAGTAGCCCAAATGTGTCGGTCTTTTGCTAATATTAGTTTATCATATATTCTATTGTAGCTAAGTAATCTAAAAGGAGGGATGTCAAGTTGGGTAAGTATCAGGTTTGTACGACCATGTATGTAAGGCTACTCTATGTCATATTCTTTGGCCTGTAATCCGGCACTTTTGGTACAATGTAAGCTTCTAAAGCTTTCCTATAGTAAGTAATACCCAATAGCAACACATGATCTCCTATCTAGATAACGACCTTTTTCCTGCTCCTTAATGTATTAAAATACCTCACCACATGCTTATTATTGAGTCTGCATTTTTACATTCACTAGCAAGTCTCAAGAGTTCTCCTTTAAGTCCAATAAAACCCGTATGTTATTTTAAGCTCTTGAACAATTAATCCGTGTACAATCTGTTTCATACCTCCTTGACATTGCATAAGTACTTATTCACATGTCTCTTATTGGTAGATTATTATTCAAAGGTACCACGATGTTATGACCACCAAAGTAATAATCTCAAAGTCTAAATTAACTAAGTAACACAAATCTTAATCAAATGGGTGGCATCTCAGGGGCATAAGCCTAGAATGGGCCGATCCCGATACTTTATATGTGGGTGGTAGCTCAGGGGCGTAAGCCTAGAATGGGCCGATCCCAATGTTCATATGTGAGTGGCAGCTCAGGAGCGTAAGCCTAGCATGGGCTGATCTAGATTTGTCTATTCATCACTGCTTAGTTGTCCATTTTCATTATATGGCTTAGAAATATTTTGAAGTAAGAAGTGTAAAAATGAAGAAAAGAATGTAGTGTACCCGGCCCCATAAGTATATATAAAGTTGGTATACTAGCACTATTTATACACTTATATCTTATTTCTATTGAGCTCTTGTTTCATGTGTTGTTACCTTCAGCCTTACATACTCAGTACATATTTTTGTACTGACTCTCCTTTTGGGGGACCTGTACTTCATACTGCATGCATAGGTGGTTTAGCCAATACACCTTCTCAGTAGGAGCCCAGGATATCCAGCGGCTATTGGTGAGCTCCAGATTGGTTTGGGGCTTTTCGAGTCTATTTTATATATTTTGGTATTTTAAAGAAGTTAAGAGTATGTCGGGGGTTTGTCTCAACCTTGACTAGGTATCTATGTATCTTTTATAGGATTTGTAGATCAATGTAAAGTTAAGCATAATAGTGTCATATCTTTTAGATGTTATGACCCCAACGACCAATTTTGGTATTTATAGTTTTTGGCTTGTCGTTCATTTCTCATCAATACATTATATCCATGTATGGAAAAACCTTTATTTATTATATTTACATGCATGAGAAGTACAAGGTTATGGATTGGTTCTCTCAGGCCTTCACAGTTACGGGTGCCTGTCTGCCCCAATAGGATTTAAGCTATGACAAAAGTGGTATTAGAGCAGGTCATCCTATGGTATCTACAAAGCCGTGGCTATGTAGAGTCTTATTTATGGGCGTGTTTTGCACCATATCTATAAACAGGAGGCTATAGGACATTTAGGGGTTGTCTTTTTTTCTCCATATCTTAGATCATGCAATAGAGCTCGTGTTTTAAGTGAAGTCATATTTAACCATTGAATTTATTTTTTCCCTCTTATTATAGTAAATATGCCAGTTACAAGAAGGAGTAAGAATATAGGTAAGCAAGTAGACATGGCTACCAGAGAAGGGACCAACAAGTCACCACTTAGAAAAGCTAGTCAAAGTGAGGCTCAAGATGAGTTTGTATCACAAACTTCTTCTACTCCTCCATCTCAAGACGGGCTAAGAAGGAGAAGAACCGCATCCTCCAAACTACCTATTAATTCAATTGAGCAAGATTTAAGGAATTCTATGCAATTGTTGGCTCGTATAGTTGCTGGAATAGCTCAAGGACAAGCTATTCCTACCATAGGTTCTAGTGTTGCAGATAGGGTAGCTAGCCTTTGGATGCAAGACATTCTTAAATTAGATCCTCCCACATTCACCGAATTAGTTATTAATGAAGCCCACAGGATTTTATAGTTCAAATCCAAAGAGCACTAGATGTCATGCATGTATTGGGTAAGGAGACAGTTGAGTTAGCAGCATTTAGATTCAAAAGGGAGGCTATATTTTGGAATGAAGACTTGAAATAATCTAGGGGTATCAATGTACCTTCAGCTACTTGGAAAGAGTTCAAAGAGGCATTTTATGATCATTACCTTCCATTTGAGATTTGAGAGGCCCGTACTAATCGGTTCTTGAATCTTTTCCAAGGGAATATGAGTTTGAAGGAGTACAACCTCCGGTTTATCACTTTATCTAGGTATGCTCCTAATGTAGTAGGTACTATGGATGATAGAGTTTATCGATATGTGGATAGGTTGGATCCATATCGGGTTATAAATTGTACAATTGCTGCTTTGAATAAAGGCATGGACATAGAAAGGATACAAGCTTTTGCACAAAAAATGAAGGATCAAAGGCAAAAAATAAGAACACAAGAATTAGAAAAAGTGTATTCCAAGAGGGCTAGATCTACGGGGTAGTTTATGGAATCCCAAGGGGAGTTTAGGCATCGTTTTCTAATAGGCCACCTAGGCCATTATCTTTTAATTCTGCAGCTAGTACTCTACCAAAGTTTCTAGGGTTCAAAGGCAATTAGTTTGGGCAAAGAAGTGAGAGTCCGAGTTCACGAACAGCGACGTATCAAGAGCAAGGGAGTATGAGCCAATTCAGACCTCCTCGATAGCTATGTAAATAGTGTGGAAAGCTTTATTTAGGTACATGTCGGTTTGGGACAAATGCTTTCTTTTGGTGTGGTACGTCGAGGCATATGATGAGAGAATGCCTACAAAAGTGCATAGCTGGCATGGCACAACCTATTGAATCAGCCGTTGTATCATCATCATTGGTATCTTATTCAGGTAGGGGTGTACAACTGATAGGTCATGGTAGAGGTGCTGAAGGAGCAGCTAGCTCTAGTAGAGTTTAAAATCATACATATGCTTTAGCGGATTGACAAAATTTAGAGGCTTCTCTGGATGTGGTTACAGGTACATTGTCCGTCTTTTCATATGATGTATATGCATTAATTGATCCGGATTCTACTTTATCATACATCACCCCATCGGTTGATAAAAAGTTCAAAAGAACACCGAAATTACTAGTTAAGCCATTTGAAGTGTCTTTGCCAGTTGGTGAATCTATTATAGCTAGGAGAGTGTATCAAAATTGTGTAATAACTATATGTGGTTGTGGTATAATGGCTAAACTTTTTGAGTTAGAAATGGTATATTTTAATATTATAATGGGTATGGATTTGTTGGCTTCTTATTATGCCACAGTAGATTGCCGAACTAAGAGGATGTATTTCTATTTTCCAAGAAAGGCAATTCTTGAATGGAGGGGTAATATTGGTGTGCCAAGAGGTATATTTATTTCTTATTTTAATCCAAAAAGGATAATTTCCTAAGGTTACATATATCATCTAGTTAGAGTGAAGGATACAGATGCGGAGCCACTTGCTCTTCAAACTATTCCAGTGGTAAATGAGTTTCCTGATGTATTTCCTAAAGATCTTCAAGTTTTTCCTCTAGAACAAGAAGTAGAGTTTGGTATTGATGTGATTCCAGGTACATAACCAATCTCAATTCCTCCGTATTGAATGACCCCGGCAGAATTACGGGATTTGAAAGAGCAATAAAAGGACTTGCTAGAAAAAGGATTTATAAGGCCTTGTATGTCCCTTGGGGTACACCAGTGTTATTTATGCCTAATAAAGATGGGTCATTGAGAATGTGTATTGACTACCGATAACGGAAAAATGAGACTAATAAGAATAAATACCCCCTTCTAAGAATTGATGATTAAAGTGAGGGTCAATGAGAATGATATACCCAAGATAGCTTTTTGAACATGGTATGGTGATTATGAGTTTCAAGTCATATCCTTTGGGTTAACTAATGCCCCCGAAGCTTTTATGGATTTGATGAATAGGGTGTTTAAGCCATTCTTAGATATGTTCATGATAGTTTTTATAGATGATATTCTGCTTTATTCGAGATCTAAAGAGGACCATGCCAATCATTTATGACAGATGTTGCAAATTCTTTGTGATCGTAAGTTATATGCAAAGTTCTCTAAATGTGAGTTTTGGTTAAAATGTATGGAATTCTTGGGTCATATTGTATCTAATGAAGGAATAAAGGTTGATACTCAAGAGATAGAAGCTATGAAGAATTGGCGAAGACCCATAACGCCTGTGGAGATTCATAGTTTCCTTAGGTTGGGAGGTTATTATAGAAGGTTTGGTAAAGGATTTTCTTCAATTTCTGCACCTTTAACAAAGCTTACACACAAAGCATCCAAGTTCCAATGCAATGATGCATGTGAAAGGAGTTTTCAGGATCTAAAGAATAAGTTGACTTCTACTCCCATATTAGTACTTCTAGAAGGCACCAAAGGGTATGCAATGTATTATGATGCTTCAACAATTGTCTTAGGATGTGTATTGATAAAGCATGGTAAACTAATAACATATGCCTCCAGAAAATTACGGACACATAAGAAAAATTACCCTACACATGATCTTAAGATAGCAACAATTATATTTTCTTTAAAGATATGGCACCACTCCTTGTATGGCATTCATGTTGAAATACATACTGACCATAAGAGTTTGCAATATATCTTTAACAAAAGGATCAAAATTTGAGGCAAAGGAGGTGGCTTGAACTATTTAAAGACTATGATGTTAATATCTTGTAGCATCCTGGGAAAGCTAATGTAGAAGCTGATGCGTTGAGTCGTAAGGCTATGGTGGGCACTTATGGGCAGTCTATGGAAAGACAAGGGATTAAGGATCTATACCAACTAGCCAATTTGGGGGGTTGTCCTTTTTGAAACTCAAGATAAGGGACTTATTATGCATAATATGGTAGAATCTATATTAGTAGCTGAAGTAAAAGATAAGCAATATGTACATCCGATTCTATTACAACCTAATGAAAATTTATAATGTGGTATGACCAAGGCATTTGAGCTTACCCAAGAGGGAGTACTTTGGTTCCAAAATAAATTGTGTGTGCCTAATGTAGATGGCCTAAGAAAGAAGATTATGACAAAGGAACTTTATTCAAGGTATTCCATCCATTCGGGGTCAACTAAAATGTATCAGGATTTGAAAGGAATGTATTGGTGGAGTGATATATAGAAGACATTGTAGAATTTGTATCCGAATGTCCAAATTGTCAAAGAGTTAAAGTAGAGCACCAAAAGCCAGGGAGTTATATGCAATGTATTAATATTTCAATCTAGAAGTGGGACATGATCAACATAGCTTTCATCACTATTTTTCCTCGTACATCTCAAAAGTTTGATTCCATATGGGTGATAGTTGATAGGTTTACCAAATTAGCATATTTTCTACCAATTAGGACCACTTACACAGTTGAAGATTACACTAAAGTGTGTATCAAAGAGATAGTTTGGCTATACGGAGTAACAATCTCCATTATATCATATAGGGGAGCTCAATTTACTATAAATTCTTAGAAGTCTCTTTAGGGAAATTTAGGAACACAAGTGAATTTAAGTACAACTTTTCACCCTCAGACATATGGACAAGCAAAATATACCATTCAAACACTTGAAGATATGCTATGAGCTTGTGTATTGGACTTTAAAGGTTGTTGGGATAATCATTTACCTCTCATCTAATTTGCCTACAACAATTGCTATCATTCAAGTATCAAAATGGCACCATATGCAGATTTGTATAGGAGGAAGTGTAGATCACCAATTAGATGGTTTGAAGTGGGTGAAGCAATCCTGTTTGAGCCAAATTTTGTTCATCAAGCTATGGAGAAGGTTAAAGTGATCCAGCAACAGCTAGGAACAGCCCAGATTCGACAAAAGTCATATACATATGTTAGAATAAGAGGGATAGAGTTTTTTAATAGGTGATTGGGTATTCTTAAAGGTGTCACCAATGAAAAGGGTAATGAGATTTTGTAAAAAAGGAAAACATGTCCACATTATATAAGATCGTATAAAATTATTCCAAGGTTTGGCTAGGTCGTATATGAGTTAGAGTTACCCTAAGAGTTATCAACAGTTCATCTAGTATTTCATGTCTCAATGCTTCAGAAGTGCATCGGAGATCCATCACATATCACTCCTATTGAAGATGTACAAGTTACGGAAGATCTCACCTATAAAGAAATACCTATTGCATTCTAGATCAACAAGTTATGGAGTTAAGAAATAAGGAAATAGCTTCTGTAAAAGTACTTTGGAAAAATCAGCAAGTAGACGAGATCACATGGGAAGTTGAAGAAGCAATGAAATCCAAGTACTCCCATTATTCAAATATGAAGAGAAACTCCAAGATGATGAATTAGACCGATAAAAAGGAAGTATATATATATAAGTACTATGTGATGAGAAAAATATTAAGCTTAGGATTGAACTTATTTTGGTTTGGCAATTATTCTAACATTCGAGGACGAATGTCCCTAAGGGGGAGAGGATGTAACACCCTATATTTTTGCATGTACCTATTCTAATTATATGATACTTGGTATAGCCTTGTGGTACAGATAACGGACGAGATTTGTTACGAAAGTATTGATGATGTAGATGGAGTTCTAGATAGTGCCCGTACATTTTGATGTGACGTGACCAAGTTAACATCAATAAAACTATTTAAACTTGGGATCGTAAGCTAGTATTTGTATCTAAAGCTTAAAGTGACAAAGTATATACAAGTTTTAAGTTAGATTAAAGAGATTAAGAACTGAAAATAGAGTATTTTGTTAAGGTGCTTGCTTGACTTATTTAAGCTAGTAGGTGAGTCACCTACTTTAACCATTTGACCAACCTAAGAACTAAGTAGGTGCATCACCTACTAAGACTCCCCTGACCATATTATTGGGCCAAGTACACTACCACCTACCTAAATTAATTCTAGCCAAAATTAAAGAAGAGAAAATGAGGAGAATGAGCAACAAAGGCCCAATAGTTTTAGATCCAAAAAGGCCCAATTTAATGGGAAATTAGGTGAATCACCTACTTTACAAAGTATGTCCAAAAAATGGCCAAGAAATTTGGCCAAGAGCAGCTCCCTTTAAATCGATTGAAATCAGCTCCTTTAGCTCATTTTAAGTTAGACGAAAAAAAGCTTTCTAGGTTTTCTCTCTTGCTCTCTTTGCTATACAACAACCCTATATTTTTACTAGGGTTCTTGGGATTTACCTTCCTACCCAGATAAATTTATGTGAACAAGTCATGAGCTTATCTTAAGGAAACTATTTAAATTATATTCTTTATGATTAAATTATAGGACATCCCCTCTATAAGTTTGGATGTTCCATTGTTCTTAGTTATAAAAGGATTTATCTTTTCACTTTTAGTTTATGTGTGAAGAGATAAATCTATTAAAGAGATACACATTAAGATACAAAACTACCATTGAAATTAAGGCATGGCTGTTCTCCATTTTTTCCCTTTTCCTATATACATGTATTGGTATAGGATTACACATATATTGTTGTTAAGAACTCAAAGGATAGAGAGTTCAATCTTTGGTTGATATATTAAAGGATATTTTTTTTGTTTGTGGACTATTTTGTGTGTATATATTGGGGGCTACCAGGTTGATATTGGGGAAAGGAACGATTAGTTCGTATTGAAATATAGTGGTGGTACCCCACCGAGCTACTTGTTGTACACGTTTATTACTCACTCTATTTTGTATACCATTTTAGAGGGTGTATTAAAGTCTAAGTTTTTTCAGGGGATCTTAAAAGAATTTGTATGTATATAGATGTAGTTGTTGGAGAAAAGGGTTAAAATAACATCCTTTATTGGTAAATTAAGGGCTCACTGCCCGGCTACTATTTTGGTGAAGTTAAGTAGCCTAAATGTGTCAGTTGGTTGCTACTATTAGTTTACCATTTATTTTATTGTAGATAAGTAATAAAAAATGTGGGATTTCAATTTGGGTTATTATCGGAGTTTTACGACCAGGAATGTAATGCTACTCTATGTCGTATTCTTTGGCAAGAAATCTAGCTCTTTTGGTACAATGTAAGCTTCTAAACCTTTCCTATAGTAAGTAATACCCAATTGAAACACATGTTCTACCATCTAGATAACGACCTTATTCCTATTAAAATACCTCACCACATGCTTATTATTGAGTTTGTATTTTTACATTCACTAGCAAGTCTCAAGAGTTCTCCTTTAAGTCAAATAAGACCCATATGTTATTTTCTGCTCTTGAATATTCATCCGTGTACAACCTATTCCGTACCTCTTTGTCATTGCATAATTGTTTATTCGCATGTATTTTATTGGTAGATTATTGTTCAAAGGTACCAAGATGCTATGACCACCAAAGTAATAATCTCAAAGGATAAATTAACTAAGTAATGGAAATCTTAATCAAACAGGTGGTAGCTCAGGGGCATAATCCTAACAGGGGCCGATCCTGATACCTTATATGTGGTTAGAGGCTTAGGGGAGTAAGTCCATTAAGGGTTGATCCCAATGTTTATATATAGATGGCAGCTCAGGGACATAAGCCTAGCATGGACCGATCCTGCTTTGTCTATTTACCACTGATCAGCTGGTCATTTGAATTATATGACTGACAAAGATTATGAAGTAAGAAGGGTAAAAATAAAGAAAAAAATGTAATGTACCTGGTCCCACAGGTATTTATGATAGTGGTCTACTAGCACTATTTATACACTAATATCTGATTTCTATTGAGCTCTTGTATCATGTGTTGTTACCTTCAGCCTTACATACTCAGTACATATTTTTGTACTGAAGCCCCTTATGAGGGACTTGTATTTCATGCTACAGATATAGGTACTTCAACTAATACACCTTCTCAGTAGGAACTCCAGGATATCCAATGGCTATTAGTGATCTCCAGATTGATTTGGGGCTTTCTGAGTCTGTTTTATATATTTTGATATTATATAGAAGTTAAGAGTATGGCGGGGGGTTTGTCATGACCTTACCTAGGTGTATAGGTATATTTTAGAGGCTTTGTAAATGTAACGCCCTGAGAGTATACCTTGGGTGCCATACGGTGCTTACAGTCCTGAGGGACCACAAGCTAACCCATGAGCTGGTACCTGCTGTGAGCACTAAGTATAACTAATAATGACATAACATTTATGGAATTTAACTGAGGAATGCCATAAGATTTTAAGTCATAAACCTGATAAAATTTGTAAGGCATAACTGATAATATTGATAAAACGTCTGACAATGACAACTGAAACCTAAGATACTAACTGTCTGAAATAGTCTGAAAAGCCTCTACTTATTGACTGAGGAGCTGATGGGACAATCCCCAACTAACTCCTAATGAACAGAAAAGATTGAAATTGATAAAGTAATCTGAACTAAGTAAATCATGTCCTCAAAATATGAGGACTCACCATTGCTATAGCTGATAGTATGAAAAATCTATGGGCGATCCAGGAACTGAGCGTCTGAACCTATGATATAATACATCATAGCACAAGAAAAGAGTATGCGATCAACACTTTGAATGTACTAGTATGCTAAATGAAGTAGGATAATATGCATGGTTTTATGAACATTAATAATAACTATCTAAATATATATGTGTAAAATAAAGTATTGAATAGAGTGCATAAAATCTGTAAGTACCGAGGATGCATGACCAAGCATATAACATGTTATGAATAAAATCTATAAATATTGCAATACAGAAATCTGATAATTGAATCATTGATATCTATATGCTATGGTTAAGCATCAGAAACTGAATTACTGAACTGATTACTGACTGAGACTGTGGGAGGTATCATCTAACCGGTATGCGCCAATCTGAGCTAATCAGATTCCAACCTGTAACCCCATTTAGAAGGGTGTTAGAACCGTACCACGGGTACTAGTGCTGGCTCTGTAGATCCACTATACTGATGTACTATCCCGAAGGACTATGAGTGTCAAGCCTAAATTGATGGGTGCCCCTATGAGGTAGTCAAGCCTAATCTAATGGGTGAATCCTCATATCCTACGCTGGCTATGTAGTTCTAGAGTACATGGAGTGCTAATAACAACTCTGCCTATCTGACGGGGAAACCGCCATCCCTGTACTCGCTCAGTGCTAAATCCTACTCCCAACTGAACTGACTCAGAATGCAGGTCTATTTTAAGTTTAACTAATTCTAATGACTGATTGAATTGATAATTCTCATAACATATTCCAAAACTATTATGAAGATACTAAGACTAGGTAAACAGCTAAGTTTTCGAGAATTCATAACCCCTAGGACTCAATAGCAATAATAGTAAGATAGTACTTAAGCTTGAAGGACATAACATGAAAGATTTTATCAAATATTCATTCTTGTAGGCATTTTATCAAACACTTGATATTCATAGCTTAATATAATCATGGGAAAAGTATGAAACTTGGAGTAATATCTTGATTTCGACATCAATAACACTTAATCATGATTTAAATCAGTGAATAACAACATTAGAACATGTGGGGTTTAATAAATAAAAACAATTTCATGTAAACATGGTATAGAATTGCAATTCATGGGAGTTCATGGTTAAGATTAGATTTAAAAATAATAACATGTAAAGATCATAACTTTGTATTTAAAATTGGATACTTGGGCCACATGGGTGAAAGAAACCCATGGATGAACACTTAACATACCTGAGTAGTTGAATTCTTGGAGTTTCTTGGAAATTTTCTTGGGAATTGATCTTGAATCTTGAAGTCTAGCGCTTTCTATTTGAAAGAGAATGCTGTTGATTTGAGAGGAATTGAATAAAATAATGATGTAATATCCCGATCATTTCTTAAGCCTAATTCTATATTTTGAGTGAATATGGATGAATTCCAAATTTATTGTTGTTTATATCATGTTTTATTTCCCTAAATTATACTTTTCATCATGTGGAGAATCGGATAAGCTTTCCATCGACATAAGATTCACCCGAATCGGACACCGGTGAGGAAGTTAGAGCCATTTTGTAATTCCTCGAGACTCTAACCAATAGTGCAACCATGAATCAAGATCTTGAGAAATAAATTATAGTGATTTGGTTGTTTTCTAATCAAGTATGGTGTGTATTAAGGCCTTAAATATGTCCTAACGATTGGGCGAATCAAAAAATTCCTTACCGATTGAATTCTTAGGAAGGATATTGGTATAGTCAACTTCAAACAATCATATCTCTTATTATATTTGGAATTTTTGAGCTCATGACCTATCAACAGATATATAATTTAATTATCTTTCCAACGATACCAATTTTTCCAAAATCCGATATCAGAGCAAAGTGGTATGCCTATTTTACTCCAGCATGTCAAGTTGGAAAATGGTGACGACGATTCTGATGGACTGTCACATTTCTGATGCCATTTTTGATGACCTCATCACATTCTGACGACATTTCTGATGACATTGTCAGCCCTGGTCATAAAATTAAGAATTGGACCCCTTTTTGTGATGACCATTCGTGACGGCCTATCACGGACTTGATGGCTTGTCACGGATGGCGTCAAGTATATTTTTCCAGCAACTCAAGGTCATTTTTAAAAGGATATTTTTATCTTTTCCACTCATTTTTAGTCTCTATATATATACTAGTAGTGGAGAAAACTTTCATTATCTTATTCTCTTATAAGGAAAAGATCAAGAAACTAGGGTTTTCTTCTAAAATCCTAAATCAAATCTTCTCTAAGAAATTTAAGAATCTTCCAAAGATTTCACCAAGTTGTCTAAGAATCAAATTTTTCAAGTCAAAGACATCAAGAAACTTAGCTCAAAAGTGTGAAGAAGAGTTCGCAATCAAGCTTGTTCATCTTAAATCCATAATCCAAGGTATGCGGGGTTTGAACAAGAACATTTCTTTCATTCTTGTGCCCAATGATTCAATTTCTACTATTGAAATCCATGATTTTGCAAAGTGAGTTTACACCCAAATTACTTTATTAATGATTTATGATATTGAGCTATTCAA